>NC_056745.1:1323036280-1323336280 GCF_019279795.1 Protopterus annectens | reverse complement strand
CAGACCTGACAGGACAGGATCAGTATTGTGCCTTTAAGAATATGCCTTCCTGATTTTGGAATAATGATTATCTTTGCAGCATTTTGTTCAAATATTTAAAGTATGTAAATGCCTATTTTATTAACAATGTATAAGAAGCAGCATGTCTAACAATTACATCTGATGGCAATAATAGATAAAATGCAATTTAATTAAAACTTAGCAATTTTATAAGACTTTCCTAAAAGAAGATATTTCAGAGACTTCTGAAATAATTATCTGCTGGAGATACAGGTTTGTCTCCCAGAGGCTACCCCGTCTCTGGAATAGACATCCCATACATGTCAAACAGAATACCTCAGTGACCCTCTTCAAGCACAACCTTGATGAGTGGATGGGAAAGCACAAATTTGTTCTGGAGTTCCACCTGTGTCCCTCATTGACAGGGATGACAGATGCTGACTGAGGTTTCTTTTTGGGGGATAAACTCTTGGCTAGGCTTGTAAGGGCCCCAGGGCCATTAGCCTAGTAACCTCCTATGATCCTATGAACCTATGAATATGCCTGAATCAGGAAACTGGTTGATTTCAATGGGATAAGGCATGACAGGCAAAGGAAAGACTTTCAGATGCATCAAGACAAGTTCCTGGAACCTCAAGCTGTCCCTAAACTGATAACCTGAAGTGTTTTGTATGGCTATTCAAGGGGAGGCTCACAGGCTTAATCTGGGCTGTGATTCATTCTTGACTAACCCTTTGTGATGGATTTCTAAATGTGCGTCTTTGGCCCATACTATGAAATTTTAGTATATTCAAAAAAGCACACTTGCAAATCATTCTTTTTCATGAGTTAGACTTAAGTAACAGCAGACATGAGATTTTCCTTCTTTTATACCCATAGGGTATATCACTAAACAAGATGAAGAATGGATGAAGCTGTCACATGTGCTGAGATACAACTTCAGCCATTCACTTACTTCATTCACAAACCACTTAATATGAGCAATCTTTATAAATGAAGTTAGTAAATTAATGAAAATGAGACATGCAGATGTCAGTGCAACAAATGACAGCTGACAGATACAGTCAGAAAAGTACTATAATGGCTAATGCTGCTTTCTGGAACTATTTTAAAATATGAAGCTCTCCTGTGCACTATACTCATGTGCTAAACCATATCTTGCCCCTGACGTAGTCCCAACCCTACACATTACTTTACAAAAAAAGTTCCCTAACACTGCATCTATTCAGACTAATGTGGTCTTGTGGCATTGTTAGTTTTTTTCTTTAACCAGTCACAAAAGAAGAGAATTGTTTTTTCCTTTCCATTTAGTTGTGATTTGATTGTGTTTGGAGATTCAGTTTTATGAATGGTGTGTGTGTGTGTGTGTGTGTGTGTGTGTGTGTGTGTGTGTGTGTGTGTGTGTGTGTGTGTGTGTGTGTGTGTGTGTACATGTGTGTGGCAGTTAGCACAGAGGTCTAAAGCTTTCATTTATTAATGAGCTACTTTCTGTGCCAAAGATACAGGATTTGAATCTTTCCAGCTTCATTAGCTACTGTGTGACCTTCAGTAAATCACTTAACCAGGCAGTGTATTGGGGCAACTGGAATTTTGAGCTAGGTTCCTTAATGGTACGCATGTGCACACACACACACACACACACACACACACACACACACACACACACACCTAGCTATCTGCATATATATGTGCGAGTGTGTGTGTGTGTGTGTGTGCGAGTGTGTGTGTGTGTGTGTGTGTGTGTGTGTGTGTGTGTGTGTGTGTGTGTAGAATAGCTATGTGTGTGTGTGTGTGTATATGTGTGCGTGTGTGTGTGTGTGTGTGTGTTTGTGTCTATACACAATTTTGTATCTTTATATCTATTGATATATATATATATATATATATATATATATATATCCATAGTTATATATATATATATATATATATATATATATATGCGTGTGTGTGTGTGTGTGTGTGTGTGTGTGTGTGTGTGTGTGTGTGTGTGTATGTGAAGTCATGTGGAAGTTATCAACTCCTCTGTCTTATCGAATCTTCCAAATACTGGTGTCATTGTCTTCAAAGATCTACTAGGGACTTAAAGCCTCTGCCTTGAGAAAAATGAATCCGTGTTTCAGTGTTATGCTTCACCATCTGTGTGAGCTAGGAGATGTACTTGTGTGTCGTCTTCCTGCTATGGCTATGGGGATAGGCTGTCCTGGAAATAAACACCTCCACAACAGATGTTGGTGTGGAAGCTCTAGCACTACAAAAATGGGATTGCACTCATTCATGGCCAAGTTGGCAAACATCTGCTGATGTAACAGATGACCTGTTCTGAGGACAGCCCTTCACTGCTGACAGGTGTGCCAGAGGAAACATTGCACTTTGCAGTGTGTGATTCAATCTATCCAAGAAATCACACATATAGGATATGCAGTCCTGTAAGTCAGTAGGCACAACCTGGTTCATGCTTATTGTCTCTCCCATACTGATTGGGACTAGCCTGTGCCTCCTTGATGGGCCTGCATACATGTTGGGTTGTAGCCTCTGACATACCAACCTCAGGGCGATGGCTGTAAACAAGTCTCTAGGGTGCACTATTACCCAACCCCCATGTTCATTTCTCTGCCCATGAGTGCAAGAGGTAGATACAGACATCTGTCTTCTGGAGCCAGCACATTTCCTTGAATATAATGTCCCCATTAGCTTGTCTTTTCTCTGATGTCAGGGTAGCCTTGATATCTACAGGCATAGAGTCTGTGTCCATGGTCTGTATTTGGAGGCTGTGTTCACATTCCCTATGTCCAGTGCACACACTCTGTGTACCAGCTCATCCTCACTATCATTAACAAAGGATGGAGATCATCCAACATCAAATTGCAAAATACTAGTGCCAGATAAAGAATCACCTGTGAATATACCAAAGCTCAAAATATCCAGTGTAATTATGACCCAGCACCTCTACTATGCATTTAGGTGAGATATTTATAGGTATAAACATGATAAAAAGTACTACCCATGACTCTATCTTAGGCACATGAGTGTGGCTTTTGAATTCCTGATGTACCTGTATACCAAATATCCGGCAGATTTCATTATATTTTATAGTGATTCAGGGTTACAGATGACCTGTAGGTACTAAAATAGGACTACATACATGGGACATCCTCAGTGCATACGCTATGGGGCTTATCCAGCATTGCATCAATAGCCAGTACTGCACTGTAAAACTCTGTGAAGGTGGTATTCCCTTAAATAAAGGGCAGAATGTCCTCTGTCTCCATGAGAGGTAGTATACATGACAGCCCCCATCTGTTTCCCTTCATTACTGTGCCATGATTTCTGCTTTGTGCGTGGCACCACAGAACAAATTTGTGGCCCTGCAGAACAGCATTTTATACCTACATTTCTGCCTAACCAACACATTCACATTTCTGAGAATTCCTGTCCAGGTAGTAGGGCTACATGCACATCAAAATCTATCAGACAGAGAGAGAGAGGGTCTGGAGTACAGCCTCAGTCTCAGCATGAGTGATTATGGGCTTAAGGGTGAATTGCAGTGTACCAGTAGTTGTGTTGCTTTTTCTGTGGTGTCTTATTTTTAAGCATTGCTTTGTTGGTATTGAAACAATAATGAAATTAAACTTCTTTTTTTCTGCATGGCCCATACAAATCCTAACAGTACTACTATTCTACTTGGCCATACGGTATACTGCATATGTGCCTGACTTTTAGATATAGGCATCCACATTCTTACGTAAATACCAGGTATGTAGTTTACTGTGAACATATGTCTCCATAAAACAATTATGGAATTGAAGTGACTGCTACTATTACTGTTACAAGTATTTGCCTAATGACATATGAGCAAGGCATGCAGCACTACCATTGTACTGAACAATAGTCAAACAGATGGTATATGAAGGAGAGAAAAATATTTCTACAATTCCTCCATCAGGATTACAAACACAAGCCCCTGCAGGAGGGCTATGAAGGGCCTCTATAGAAGGCTAAAGCCTAGAATAGTTTTGGCTTGGCTTTCTCCTACACAACTGGCATCCCAAACATGGGGGAGCAGTGCTGTTACCATTACAATGACATGAAGTGAATGCACTGCTGACCTCCAGCACTGATGGAAGAATGAAATTAATCAGCATGCACTGCCTATGTACTGTAACTAGAGTTGTTATATTAGGTACACCTTTTAACTGGCACAGTATGCTATCCACAAATATTACATGATGCTCTTTTTATGTCTATAGCCCCTCAAGATATCAAAAGGAACAGTCAGCTGCCCAGTGGTAGAATGCAGCATGGAAGAGATCACTGGGGTGAGTATACATGCTTCATAATGTTTGTAATATTAATAGTGGTAGGGATTCATTCCAACAACTATATAACTTTTATACAGAAGTGCCACTTTTTCCGTACTGCCATAGCTCAAAGGTAGTACAACTGTTCAATGTTATTAATATGTTTGTGAATGCCTCCTAATGTTTACATGGGACAATTGGATCAGGGATTTATGGCTTTTACTCTCACGTGCTGAGTATGTCTGTGGGTTCAAACTACTCTGTCCCACAGTTGCTCTGTTCTGAAAAATACTTCATTTTTTTCTGTCTTATTACTAAAACTGTAGCATAACTTGGGCCAAATATGTTAAACCATAACTAATTAACTAATTGAGAGGACATATTTCAATATAAACTAGTAATTGTTTTCATTGCCTATTATCTATAAGTGAAATATGTATGTTTGAGCAGTGTGTTTCCTTCATAGATGTACATTAGCTTCACATATCAGTATTGCATCTCTGAGTACAGGCACCTAGTATCTTTTTCTGAAGGGTTCATCATGTTAATCATCTGTCTGTCAGACTGTATGTGATGATGGCAGTTTGTTCAAGCAAAGTCCAATATAATTAGTATTGAATAACAGGTTTGTTAAATCTATGAGCATTTTTGGGGCAACCTACTGTATTACGTTTAAATGAATTAGTATCAACATAGTAAGAACTTTATTTTAATGGTATTTATTTTCCCACCCACTTTGCAACATTCATCTTTCTTATATTTATTTATTTTGTTTATTATTTTGTTTTTCTCCACTTATTTTGCTATTATATGCAGCATCACAACAACCCACACTGATCCCATGGGTAAGGCCTGTCATCCTTTCACAGTATCAACATTGCATTACCACCACCAGAAGCACACAGCACATCTGGGTCCAAGCCTGCCATGTTTGCCTGCACATCTCCTGCTCTAACTGTACCACATGGTTCAGGTAGCACTGCACTGGAAGGTGGTGCAGTTGTAACCTACAGTTTCAGGGAAGATAGTGGTGATACCTTTGTCATTCATCAGCAGCTGGCAGAGATTGCTGGGAATATTATAGACAAGAGGTTGGATGCCCAAATTGACAAAATGGAGAACCTACGCAGATGGCGCGTTGAGTTGTTTCCCTGCCAAGCATTGACTCCACCACCTGAGCTAGAACCAAGTGGTGACAGTAAACAGGATGATGAATAATGTCCCACTTTATGTCAGCTGGCAGAGACTGCAGCTGTGAGCACCCAGTCCTATCCCCCAACCTAGTCCTCCTGAACGTTATGTGTCCATGCCCACCTATGTTGGTCATTCAGTCCTGCTGTCACAATTGTCTTCCATCTGTTTGTCTGATGTCTCCTTCACCATTGTATCTCCACAATGTGTTACCACATACCCTGCCAGTCATGTCTGTCTTCTCCTGCTACCATACCTAACACTCTTACCTTCCTCTTAATTCTCTTCCATCCTTGCTCAACTTATTCTTTTCATAAATATAAATTGGGCACCACCTATCCCATAAAATGAATTTCCCTAATCCCACATCTCCATCCTCCTTATTACTTATTTGCTCACCTTCTTTTCTTCCTTCTACTTGATTTACCTTTTCATCTCTTTCTTAAAATCCCATTCCCAACCTTTAATCTGGTCATATAGGACTTTGAAATCAGTTTTCTTTTGAAGGTCATACTATGCCCAATTCATCTTGAACAGCACAGTCATTGCCCATGTACAACAAACTAGGACTGTCTCTACTCATTGTATTGCAATGATTAAGTCCAGTCACTGACTTTCAGTAAGTATATTCACTTCACCTACCATCAGTCATGTAAGTTTACTGATAGTTATTGTTTGACTCTTTGTAAATGCAAAATATGAAATATATGAAACAGTGTGGCTGCTTCTATGGCTCGGCTTGTAAGTAGCATGCTTGTGTGTGTCTTACTAAAGAGAGATGAGGGTTCAAATCTCTTCTTGATTGCATTGTTTTCCATTCTGTTAATGTGTAACAATCACCTGCTATGTGCTTCACTGACACCTTTATTGTAACTGTTTCTGTAGCTCAACTTGTAAATAAAGTGCTCCATGGAAAGTCAGACCACAAGTTACTGTGTTTAAATTCCCTCACTGCTATATTTTTCTTTTAATTCTATAAATATGTAACAATCACTTGCTATGTGGTTTATTTAAAAAAATGCCAAGGGCCGTAACATCCGAGTTAAGAACTGTCTAATAAAATCCACAATAATAAAAAACAACTAACAAATGCTTAATGTTTTTTATAGAAAGTCAAACCAGTGTAAACCACTCATAACAAAACAGCCAAAATGCCAGTGGGGCAAGAAATACTCCAAGGACAGAAATTATGTAGGCACATTTCTATAATATGTTTGATACAATATATATTTGCTATAATACAAAACATTAAGCTTTTTTGTTCTTTTTAGACCACTAAGGACTTCTTCATAATAAAGTCATTCCCCCAGATTTAATAAACTCTGTGTAGGAATAGTGCAAGTCCTACACGGAGTGTACCATGGCTGGGTTTGCAGCCCCCAATTGGCAGAGGGCCTTGCATATTAATGAAGACACGCTACTGAGGGACAGTCATGTACATGGTTACTGAATCACTGTAGGGGGTGTGTTACAGTGCTCGGAGATGTGTAACACACCCCACTGCACTGTCAATGTGCCGGACAGCACTGAAATAGAAAAGTGAAATGTGTGTACATGGCCAGTTTTATTTATTTATAGGGGGTGTATTACAGTATCCATAACACACCCCTATACTGTCAAAGTGCCGGATGGCACTGAAATAAAAAAGTGAAATGTTTTACTTGGCAAATTGTTTTGATTTGTAAGGGGTGTGTCACAGTCTCCATAACACCGCTCCCCATACTGTCAAAGTGCCTGATGGTGCAATTACCAATGAACACATGCCAGACATCTAAAAATAGAAGCCAGATGCTTTTAATTTTAATGGAAAAGGTCAAGTCTAAGCATAGATGAGTAGGTTTGCACAGTGTGGCATGGTACTCAGCAGTGCTTGAGTAACTGAAAGATATATAAAAATGTATAGCTGAAATCTTTGCATCCATGTTAGCTGAATGGTTAGTGTCACAGCCTTGTGTGCAGTAGGTGCATGGTTTGAATACCCAGACAGGCCATTCAGCTTTTACATCTGATAGCATTAATATATACATTTTGTTATCAACGTAGTTATTCATATTTGTTAACCGGATTAGTTCAGCTGGTCCAGAAGCCCATTTTCAGTGGAGAAACAAGGAGAAAAGCTCCAGGTACATACAAACATCCAATACATTACAGTCACACCCCAAGATAATGTAATTAAAATGCATAGGGTTAGGTCATGCAAAGTAAAATACATACACGTAATAAAGTATAATTAATGAGAAATTAATGTCAATATATTTTCTATTTATTATTTAAAAATGTTGTTTGCCCACAGCTAAGCTCAACTAAGCCAAGCCAAGCAATGCTTAAACAAGACCTGTTTTAGCAATACTTAGCAACACACAGTTCCGCTTAGTTAGTTTGGGTACAGCTAGGCTGTCCTCAGTTCAGCTTAGTGGGTTTGCACACCACTAAGCATTGTTAAGCAGTACCTCTTTAAGCACTGCTCAGCTGAGCTCAGCAGGTTTGTGCGGTGCTAAGCGTTGCTTAGCATTTTCAAAAATGGATCACTGGTGGCACAGTGTGAGAAAACAGCCCTACTTAAACTGAACAGGTGGGAATACAGCCAGAACTTGTTGGAGTGTGATCACTACAGTAGCTATGGCTGGAGTTGGAGAGGGGGTGCACACTTCCTGGCACAGTGTTGGGGCATTTTGGAGTCCAGGGTCATGGTTGGGCTCCTTGTAAAGACCATGATGACCAGCTGATGCAGGGCTAGTACCAGGGGCCCAATTACAAATCAGAAGCCTGGGACTGGCTGGCACTTGACATCACCACTGACTCTGGAATCCCCTACACTGGTGAGTAGGTGCATCATCATTATGAGCACCTGAAGCATCAAAAGGGGGTCTCTTGGCCCAGTGGATCCAAGATGCTCGGGACCACAATGACCCAAAAGTTTGTAAGTATAGGGACCAGTGATTTACCAAACTCTAGTATGAATATCTAACAGACAGGTATGCATAATGGCATATTTCTCTCCCCACAGCTGCAGAGGAGAGGGTTCGCAACCTGGAGGCCCATGCAAGGTGCCTATCCAAGATGCACCAAGAGTGTGGTGAGTATAGATATATATTGCAATATATAGTACTATAAATAGGAAAGAGTACAGCAGTAACTGCCAGTAGGTATATTCTGTTCTGAGTATACTTCAATGAATGTGTTTATAGACCTGGACTGATATAAGTGAGTAATGCCAGCTACAGTTCAATATACATGAAAGCATGAAACCTGAGAATATTAAGGAAAGCGAGTTACTACTGCATTAATAATGTTAAGGAATAACAAGTGTTTACTGTATTAATAATAATGTCCTGGTAATAAAGTACAACTGGATTCATAATGTGAAGGGAATAAATCATCTACAGTCATCATTTTCAGGAAATAGAGTACAATTGCAGTCAGAATTGTGAAGGAAATAAAGTTAGTATTCTGGAGGTTGTGAATTAACAACTGTATTTCAATGTGTGCATTATTTCAACTGGAGAACAATAAAGATTGTCAGATGTATACCAATACTGTGTCATGTCACCCTCAATAAAGTTTTGTTCTGCCAATTGTTGTATGCATTCTGGGCTGTTGTTGAAGAAATCAAATATTACAGGTGCTGCAAAACAAACATGGGTATAACTCCATGAAGTGACCAAAGGTTAGCTGATAAAGGACTTTTATGCTATGTGGAGCTCTGTAGTACAAGATATAATGCAATATGATATTTGTTGTGCACTAAGATCTGAACCTTGAATAGTAATGTCTAAGTAATTATAGTGTATTTCCCTAAGGATTGTCTTGTGTTAACCTTTGCATTTCAGCTATATGCATTCCTGAACATAGGTACGCAGATGCAGGCAAGTATGAGATTGTAGGAGCTGTAGGCTGTAAATATACCATCTGCAAATGTATATGGGTGAGGTAAGCAACCCATTAACCCAACATGGTCTGTACGGATCACACATATTCCCATCCACTATGGGTTAATTATGTAAACCTGCATTCCAAGAATTAATACACACTTTACCTACTGTTTCTGTCATGCATGAATCTCATTCATGTATGTTCAACTGTCACTGCAGTCCTGTGTTGCACTCTACCTATATTACCAGGCCAGACTTTGTCACCAGGTGAACTTTAGGCACATATCAGTCAATCAACACACAGCAGTGGCCCAGTAGCTCAGTGTGATAAGCAGTATATATGTTGCTCATTTTGCCATGCATAGACCGGGTTTTGAATCCAGAGACAAGTACTAACATTTATTTATAGTAACAGACAAGTAGTAGTGACTTTATAGAAACAGTTATATATTATTAACAGATATTCTTCACACAGGACTTACAGGTAAATAAATATCTGTATTAGCTGTATGAAGGATATCCTAATGTCTGTGTCCAGATGTACTAGTTTGTAAACAGCATTGCTCAGCAAGGTGATAAGACTCCATTAAATAAAATGTCACGCAGTACACTACTATTCCAACTTAATAAGATAAATTAAATGTTCTTCTTTTGGTAGGGCTGTATGCCTGGTGTGTCTGTGAATGTCTGCTGATAGTCTAACCTCATGCCTACCAATGACAGGATAGGTATAAACTCCCTGTACTGTGCATGATACATGTCGCTCAACTGTCACTCTGTCATGGATAGTGATCACTGTTGCCAATAAGCTTGGACACATATATGAACCCATTTGAAGTATGCCAGTAGCACACTCACACAACATCAGTGCACAGTACACCTTGTTAGTCATACATGTTCCCCTGACATGTAATAGTCCCCTGTAGTTATGCACCTGTAGGTGTTACAGCTTGGTCCATACCATCCCATCTGGATAGCTTGAGAGGTATGCATGTGCTATGGACACTATAGGGCAAATGTAGACATAAAGTAAGGGCAGACATGTAGAGTATTGAGCAGTACTTTTGTGAAAAATATAGCCTATACAGTTGGTAATGGAATGTATTTCTCTCCCCCCACCCCTTATCTGCATCACAAATTATTAATTCTTGTACTACGGGTATGGTTCCATTTTCACACATGTTGTACTGAAAACCTAACATTGGGCCTTGTGTTGTATTATTGGTTATATATTAAAATGGTTGCATACCAACATACCTTGCTGAAATACCAATGTTGTTGGCCTTTTGCTGTAACTGTTACTGGCATACTGTTACAATAATGACTGTTATTCCACTTCTGCCTGTGTTCTGTATGCTATGCAATTCTATTGTTCTGGGTGAATTGGAAAACCCATGCATGCTGTTATAACTAATGTTGAAATGTTCCGTTCTTAACTAACCAATAAACTTTGAAAACCTCAACATCATAGCACATTTGGGTAGGCAGGTTCCAGTGGATACGCCTATCCCACCTCATCTGGCCATGGCACTGGGTCCCAGCACATCTAGGGTCCAACCTGAAGCTGCCCCCTCTGCTGGTCCTGCACCACCAGCAGGTGGAACTACCTCAGGGCACATAGCCCATCCCCCTTGGATGTGAGTGTGGAGAGGAAGCCATCACCCAAAATCATTTTCCAGGGTTGGTGCACAGGGTCATCCAGCATGATTTGGATGATAGACTGTGCCAGACTGAGGGAAGACTGGCACACCTGGAGGGGCAGGCCAGCCCCGGTACACATCCCCCAGCACAGCCACCCCACCTTTAGGGCAGTGAAGGAGCAGTGGTGACTGCCCATGGGTAGGGAGCTCAGTCCCACTATTGCCATCTGGGGGCACTTGGTCCACCGATTCCCAAACACCCTCCTCGTCCAAGGTGTTTACCGCCCTCATGTGTCATACACCACCCCTGTCCACTTTCTTGTCTGTCTTGTCTGTCTGCAAATGCAACCTCCCCTACCCAACTTACCTCCCAAGCGTACCTACAACCCTTCCCCAACATCCCACTTTCACCTTAAAAAAAAAATGGGCGGCGGTCCAAAAAAAAAATTCTCCCCCATACATAGCTCTCCATTGTGCCCCCACGTACACTGCCAACAAGAAATAGTACCAGCAATTAATCAACAAAGTTATGTCACCCACACCCCACCCTGTGGGATGTGAGGCTCCAAATTCCAAATTATCCACAACATGCACAGCTGTTGCTGTACAAGTAATGGAGAGCCATGGTCCTTTCCTACTCCCATCCTCCACATCCCTACCTGCCTTTCATATTGTTTTTCCCCCTGCTTGCTCTTATTTCACCACTTTCCTATCACCCCATTTTCTTTTCTTTTTTTTTTGGAAATATTGCGTGTTTAAGCAGGACTAAGCACCACTGAGCATCATAGTGTGTTGCACAAACCCACTTAAAACTGCTTAAATCTACTTTAATCACCTCATCTGATTCTGACACTTTTATGCAGATTAATAGGTTCATAGGTAGGTACTAGGCTATCTGCCTGAGGGCATTTATAAGCCTAGCCAGAGTGTGTCCGCTTTCGCCACCCCGTTAATTAACTCAGCCTCTGTCAAGAAGAGCCAATGAAGTTATCCCAGGGGTGTATTTTCTGTTACCCATCCACTCATCAAGGTTTCTCTTGAAGAGTGTTAGTGAGGGGCTCTGCCTAATGTAGTTAGGAATTTTGTTCCAAAGCATGGGGAGTTTATGTGACAGGAATCTTTCCCTCCAGCGTGTTCTATTTATTGTTGTGGCAAGGTTAGCTCACTAAAGTGAGTGACTTGCAGTGACTTAGATTTCTTTAGGTGGAGCATGTCCATCAATTTTGAGCTGGACAAGGCTTTGTAAGTCAGGCACAGATCACCTCTGAGTAAGCGATATGCCACTGAGTACAGCCGGAGTTTTTCCAGTCGGGCTGCATAGGACATATGTTTGAGGCCAGTAATCCTCATGGTGACGTATTTTTGTGGTCTTTCCAGCTGTTGGTACATCCCAAATGGGGCATTGAACTCTATGATGGGTCTGATGAGTGATGAGTAGAGGGGCACTATAACCTCTTTATTTCTAGATATGAACTCTTTAGTAATTAGATGAGCTCCATAGAAGGATTTCCTAACTACTTTGGCAATATGATTGTCAAAGGAGAGATTACTATCTACCTGGGTCCCCAGATCTCTTATTAACTCTTCTGTATTAAGGAAGCTGCCACCTATGTGGTAATTCATGGGTGTTTTGTTTTTCCCAAATGGGATGACTATGCATTTTTTGGCATTTAGCTTGAGATTATGACTTTGACACCAGGTGTCCGTCTCAGTAAGGCCCTTTTGGAGAATGTCCGTGTCAGCCGGAGAGTCAATTATGGCTCCCAGTTTGCAGTCATCGGTGAACTTGGTTAGCCATAGTCCTCCTGTGTTTGCCTGTACTTCTGAGAAGTATATGCCGAACAGTAGGGGGTCCAGGGACCGTGCCTTGTGGGACACCACTTGTGACTGGTTTAGAGTCGGACATGTAGCCCACCATTTTTACCATGTGAGTTCTGTCTGTAAGCCAGTTGGCAACCCATCTCATCATGTAGGGGTTTGTTTTCAGGCTGGTAAGTTTTTCTATAATTCTTGAGTGGGGAATGGTGTCAAAATCCTTGGTGAGTTCAGCGTAGGCTGTGTGAACCACCTTCTCCTCATCTATGGCCTTGGTGACTGTCTCGAAGTGTTTTGTGTGGCACACTGATTTTGTATTTTATGTGTTGTCTAGTTTGTGATGGGAGGTGCAGGTTTTTTGGGTGTCTGCTTTGGAGGTCTCTGATGCTTTTGCAGGTTTTTATTTAGAGCCTCCGAGTATGATTTTGTGTATTTATGTGTACTTTTTGCCAGTGCTGGTTTAGTATGTCTATGTGAGGCTGGAGTTGTGGTGCAAATGTTAACCTTCTCCTCATGACTGCCTGTTCCAGTCTTGGGTGGAGAGATCTTAGTCTCCAGTTTAGCTATATAATTGCATCTCTCGAATATGTTAATGTTTTGTGGTAGGAGGAGAAGGTTTTCTGTGTACATGAGGCAGTTGTAATATTGCCTCAGGATACCCAGGTTTACCAGCTGGACTGCAGAGTATACCTGAAATTGCCCTTTGGTCATGCCTGAATAGCAGGGTGAGCTGCTTAGTCGCTTGGTTGGTGAGGGGTGAATAATGAGCCTTGCCCTGCTGGGCAATCAAGTGTTGGGGTATATTAGTGCTTGGTATTAGGTCTGAGCAAGTACTGGACTGTAGATGCTTTTTAAGTGCTTAGGTTGAGAGTTAGACTACTTTCAAGGGAAAAACTGAAGAGGAGACTTGGTGGAGCCGGGAATAATTTAGCCCTAGCTAACCAATGCTGCCCAGATGTGCAAAACTGTGCAAACGTGGTTTTTACAGCATGGAAATGAAAGAGATAGAAATTAGCCCAAAATGGCTTATAAACTACTAACTAACTTCTGGGCTGGAACCACTCCTCCAGGGACAGATGGCTGTTCAAAGCTCCCTCTCTCACAGGTGAACAGAGAAACCTCCTTCTATCTAAGTAAGGTATGGGCAACTCAGAAACTTGTAACACAGCCCTGAATTCAGCACTGGCCTGAAAACTGGACTATACTAGCTTAGAAAGGTGGGAAACAAGGAATTTTTTTTAAAGATAAGGCAAAACAGTAAAAAATACACTTAAAAACAGCTTTAAATGACTACAAACAGTAAAAAAATACACTTAAAACAGCTTTAGATGACTACAAGCAATCAGAAAAGGCTTTTAAACAAATTACCCAATTAACCAGTAAAAAAATCTCAAAATGGAGCCCTGTTCCTGTAGTCTTCAGTCAGACAAGTTCTAACTACACACTCCTGACACTGGGGTGCAGGGGAACCTTCTCCAAAAAAGAAGGCCTGGATTAGTGCTCAAGTTATACAAACAAAGCTAGATTCAGCAGGCCTGAATCTAGTTTATGCATCAGCAAACAAGGCACACCAATTTCAGTAAGAAATAGTTCAAATATGCAGGCACTATAAGCCTCTAACCAGAAATTCCCAGCTCTGAAGGGCAGAGTCCAGCCTCGCCTCTCACAAGAGAGCAGACCACAAGCCTTCTTAATGTAAAATGACTGGCCTGAAGCCCAAGTACTTAAACCAGAACTAATACAGTTTTAGAATAACAGACACTGAGCCTTCAATCAGCAGTTCCCAACTCAGAAGGATGTAAGCTACCTGTCCTGTCACAACAGTGCTGACCACAAACCTTCTTAATGTAAAACAACTGGTCTGAAGCCCAAGTGCTTAAAACAAAAGGCTTAGAATGATAGTTACACCAAGCAGTAATAAATACAATTGAGTACTTTTAAGATGACACAAAAGCAAAATAAAGTAATAAAGTAGGAAGAAACACAAATACAGCAAAAGCAGATGAATAAAGTGTACGTTTTTTTTTTTGAGTGAGCAAATGAGATGGGCCCAGGAGGAGTATCGAAATGCAAATTTACAAATCGGCTGGGCAGTTTCAAAGCCACCAAGATTAACACCAAAACAAAAGCAGGGAGGGTGGGTGGGGAACTAACTGAAAAAACAGAGCCACAACTTCCAGTTAGATAGTATTCAATGCAACACAAATAAATCAATTTAAATGCTGTATTATTTGAAAAAAGTGCAGATAAAGATTTACTTAAATTCACTTATACGTCCAGTTGATTGCAGGTAGGTCTTAGCTGGCCAAAGCTCAGAGTTTAAGCAGAAAATAATCCAAAATGTACCACTTATATAAGGCAGAAACCGAATATCAATGAAGTGAAACTACTCCCACTTATCACTGGCTGTGCAGGAATTCTAACGAGCACTAAATTCTAACAAGTATTAACTGAAAAACAGAGCCACAACTTCCATCTAGATAGTATTCAGTGCAACACAAATACATCAATTTAAACGCTGTATTGTTTGAAAAACGTGCAGATAAAGATTTACTTAAATTCACTTATACGTCCAGTTGATTGCAGGTAGGTCTTAGCTAGCCAAAACTCAGAGTTTAAGCAGAAAATAATCCAAAATGTACCACTTATATAAGGCAGAAACCGAATATCAATGAAGTGAAACTACCCCCACGTATCACTGGCTATGCAGGAATTCTAACTAGCACTAAATTCTAACAAGCATTAACTGAAAAAAACAGAGCCACAACTTCCAGCTACATAGTATTCAATGCAACACAAATAAATCATTTTAAATGCTGTATTATTTGAAAAAAGTGAATATAAATATTTACTTAGATTCACTTATACTTCCAGTTGATTGCAGGTAGGTCTTAGCTGGCCAAAGCTCAGAGTTTAATAAAATAATCACTCCTGCCATGTCTCAAACTCAGGACCTTCTGAATGAAAGCATAGTGTATTAATCCACTAAGCCAACTCAGCTCTGGATCAAAACTCTTGTTTCTATAAATATATCATGCATTACAGTGATGCCATATCGGCAAAACATTTACATCCCTGCCAAGTACTGGATTCAGGATCTTCTGAAATACAGCATAAGGAAGTAGCTCAGTAGACCACTCAGCTGCAAACAAAAACTGTTTTCTTACAAATATATCCTGATTGACAGCAACAAGCTACTTCTGCATATAATGAGATAAATGACAGTGTACTTGGGCCTGTGAAGTAAACACTGAACCAGTACACAACCAAAGACATGTAGATGGATGTACGGGAGGCCTACAATATCAGGTACAGCTGACAACTGTGCAGACTGTTGCAGAATATCCACAGTTCTTCCACCTACTTATGGCATGGTTGTCATAAAATCTATTCTCTTTGCTGAAGTACTGACAAGTCAGTGCAGACTGAGGTTACAAAACCACAACAGACAGGTCAGTGTCACACATCATTCCAATCCTGAGTAACACACTGTATGCATGCACATATGTCTTGCAACTACACCTGCCATAATAATGACTCAGTAGCTCTATCTGTTACATTCCTAGCATGTCTGACATCTGGACACCCATAGCCCTGGTCCACAGTCCAGTCTGTTGCATGACAACTACATGCTTGTCAATACTACATAGAAATAAATGAGCCCTGCAATGTCCAGCAGAACTGGTTGCTGCTACTGCAGTCACTGCCACCCACAGAAGCAAGTCAAAGGCCTGGAGGGAGGGACACATCACAAATATGAATACATGTCCTAAATATTGACTACCACTCACTGGATGGTATTATTACTTAAAATATTTACCAGAAGCACATGCCTCACCTGGACTGTTATGGGTACCCTCACCCTGACCATGCTGTGACACAAGAGCTGACACTGCTCCCTCAATCACATATACAACTTGCTGCCCCCCAATGTCTTCACAATCCCCAGTATGACTCCTGGCCAGAAAGCAGCAGCTGCGGCCTGCTACACATGCAGCAGTATGTTCAGTTACCTGCTACAGACCTACCATACCTCTTAAACACCTAGAGCAGGGCATCCACACAACATCCATATATAAAGGGTTTGGGGCGGGGGATGTTCAGGTGAAAGGGACATGTGTCACAGTCTCCCCCTACAAACTAACACAGCTGATAGACCAGCATCAACCGCAGCAGCATGCACATTCAGATAAAAGTGATGTATGACACTCACATCTGCCTATCTCCTTACTGACCCCAACACACATTGTTAAACAGTAAACTGCCACAGAATCAGGACGTCTGTTAAGAATGGCCAAACATAGCATGCAAAATTGTGAACCTACTACATCAGTCCAAACAGTGAAGAGCATTTCTACCTATCCTCTGTGATTCTGTAGCTCCCACACCTCAATAATGTACCTCTCACAGGCAAGGAAAAGGGCTAAGCCCTACATGAAAGCCTTAATTATAGCACTTTTTTACCATGCCATTGGCTAATGAAAATGCAACCCAGCTGTTCTGGATGCTATTAGCAAGTGTGAGTCTCAGATTGCTGCACAGGCAATCACTTATTCATGAGCATTACCTACAAAAGACAAGTTGCTGCCTATGGTAAAGAGGTCTGTGAATTTCTTCATGAAGACAGACTGCAATTTCAAAAGAAAAGCAGTCACTGGATTTCTGCTCACAAAGGAGTACAGCACTATATCAAGTATGTTACAGAATTAGCCATGTAATGGAATGCAGATGGGGGATGCAGTCATGAGAAATAGGGATTTCAAGAGTAGGTCTCAACAACATATCTTGAAATGACTTGTTGCTGTTAGTCTGCTGACCAGCACCTACAGTCTTCCCTTTTGGCTCTGTCTACAGTGCCACTGATCACAGCTCTAGCCCCTGAGTCATCCCAGCAATGGTCAGCTGACATATGAATGCTACTGACTGTCTGTTGTACAATATACAGCTGGCATATCACATCATGTACTGTCAGGGAGCCACTCTGTCTGTAAATGTCATACAGGGTTAGGCCAAAGATTGTCCAGGTGTCCCTGACTGTTCCTGACGTTCTCTGGCTAGATCACTGTGTACTCCACACCGATATCTCATTGCCTGACAGCTATGGCTATCATACCTGGTGACCATCTACAGCAGGACAGCAGGTTATAGGCAGTAGTAGTGGGGGACACAGGCCCGGCCTCAGCAACAGTGTGTACATATTGAGCATACAGTGTAAGGGAGGGAATACATTACCAGATATTAATGTACCATTACTGTGTTCTGAGAGGTCTGACATGTCACAGACACATTCCCCACACTCTGGGGACAACCATTATGTATTGTCCAACTGGTTTCCAGACATCTACATTTGTCTGGCAGGGGGTCTACAAATAGGCAGATGTACACATTCCACATGCATCTGGGTACTGCAGTTGGACACCTACGAGGAGGAGACCCTACACCAGATAAGCACTGCTCTCAGTTACTGTGTAACACAGATGTTGCTGGATTGTCCACATGCACTTGTAGTACCATTTACATATTTGTCAGATATTGGCTGTATGACATGTTAGTGTAATGTTGCCCATAAAAGACACACCACAGTTGATGGCAGCCATGGGTGTAGACACATAACAACACAGTCTGTCACAGCACAGAGGCCATAACTGGTATACCTAGGACCATAAGAGGTTACTAGGCTATGGACCCTGAGCCCCCATATGCCTAGGCCAGATGTTAGCCCATGTGTATGTAAGGCAGCACCTGGTGTCCCAGTCCAACAAGGACACAGGTGGTATCCCAAGGGTGTATGTGCAGGTAACCATCCAGTTATCCAGGTTCCACCTGCACAGGTGTAAATATCTACCCTGCCTGATGTGGACAGGGTGACCATTCCACAACAGGGTGAGTGTGTGGGATACACATCTGAGCTGCCAACAAGCCCAGCTGATGTCCCACACCAGGTTGAGGGCATGTGTGTGCGATAATAGACTGCGGCTTGAGTTGCACTTTGTGCAGCAATCCCAACAATGTGGAGTCCATGATTGCCTTGCATGCCAGACAGAGGTCACCTCTGAGGAGTATGTATGAAACAGGGTAGAGGGTTGGTCTTATAGCCTGTGTATGGTAGATGTGTGAGGCCATGGCATTCCCTGGTGGAGAACCTCTGTGATGTCCCCAGCTGCTGCATATGCATGTGTTGTGTGATGTGAATGATGAATGGGGCATTATACATAATGGCCCTTATTGGCGGGAATACAGGGATGTATCTCTGGATGACATACCCTTATGTATAATGTTGGCCATGTAGAAGGTTTACCTTACAATGGAAGCAACATGGCGGTGAAATGTCATGTTGCCATCGACCTGTGTGCACAGATCCCTCACAAATAATTGCGTGTCTATGATGTTGCTAGTACTGTGATACTATGTGTGGGCATCACTCTCCCCAAAGTGGTTGACACTGCATTTCTTGGTATGTGACCTGAGGCCATGTTTCTACCACCAGTCATGTATCTGCGTGAGACCCTCTTAGGCAGATGTCCACATCACTAAGGAATCTGGTGACAGCACAGAAAATGCAGTAATCTGCAGATATGGTCGGCCATAGGCCAATAGCTGTGCCCTGCTTCCGAGAGGTATACATCACACATAACAGAGGCCCAAACACAGAACAACAGGTTATGCCACTAGTTATGGGTGAACCACTGGAGGTAGTTTCCCCTATGTGGATTAGGTGGGTCATGTCAGAGTGCCAATGTGCTACTTCAATGGTAATCTATGGTGTGATGCATACTTGGGAGTGTATATCCATTATGGCCAAGTGGGATATACTGTCAAAGACTTTGTCCAGGTCAAGGTAGGCAGTGTGCACTGTCACCCCCCCCCATCCATGGCTTTGGTGACTGTGTCAAAGAGGTCAATATCATGTTACAGACATGATTCATTCCTTAAAGCCTAACTGTGTGTGATGGAGTGTGTGGAGGTCACCAATGTCCCTGTTAATGAGATTCAATATAAACTGTGATATGGCCTTGCAGAGCAGCCTAGTTAGGCTGATGGGTATATAATGTGACAGATTGGTGGACACCCCACCTTAGTGTAAAGGGGTGACAGTGGTTGTCCTTCAAATGGCTGGGACAAAGGCAGTAGTCAGGCCTCCTTTGAATACTGTGCCTTATTGTGTTGCAAGGTTATGCTTGGGGTCATGTAGGATGCATCCAGTGATGTGATAGGTTCCCATGATGCATGTATACCATTACTTTCACATGGCAGTGGTGACCTGTTCCCTACATATAGGAGAAGGGGGCAGGTACTGTGGACATCATGATGTATTGATAGGTGGACAGGGGGTGAACCCTACACTGACTCTGTTAGGCATTAAGTATGCTATACCTACAGCAGTGGTATAGCTGGTGTCCTTGACCACCACAACTGAGCAGATGCAAGTTCTTCCTGTAATATTGCAGACATATGTAGAGAACAGCAAATGATTGCCTGTAGTGGAAATGATTGCCTGTAGTGGATGTCAACAATGTGGGCTCTGGGTTTGCTGTGCAAGTTTCCAGGTGTGTTCCCATTTGCTTGTTCATGCTAAGGAGACATTGCTCCAAAATGGGCACCTGGTCCTACTTTGTCTCGGACAGTGGCATGTCATCCATGTGATAGACACTATGTATTGCAGATGTTCACCAGACATGTGTGCATATCCTTGCAGAGGATGATGTAGTCCTGTTGGGTATACCTGACTCCATGCATCTATACAAATGCACATATAGCACTTGTCTGTATGTGTGGATATTGGTGCTAGTTCCTACAGAGGGGTTGGGGGCTGTGAGGCTGTGTATACCATCCCCCAGGAGGTTGTATACCACATTGGAGTTGCATGTATGTTTGACCATAGCTGGATGGATATTGTGGCAGATGGCAACTGCAAATGTGACAGCAAGATGGTTGCTTTGCCATGGAAGATGACACTGTAAGGATGCTGCAGTGGTAACCTGTGTTTGTGATATCACCTGCAACACATCTTCAACTCATGTGGGTGTAGCCCCTAGCTGCACCGAAGTGTTTGTAATTCCACTGTTGATGGCTTTCTGGCCATTTGTGTGCTGGCATGGGTACGTGTTCCAAGGTATGTTTGGGTCATTCAAGTGACCCAGGATCAGGGTACAGACCCAAATTATAATATAGTTGATGAGGTCCATAAAAGCAAAATGGGCTTCCTAGTCACAGGTGGTGGCTGGTAGCTAGCTATGATTTGAACAGGTGTGTTGGCAATGGTGAACTGTCCCTGCAGTGTCTCCTGTGCATTTTACTGCCTGTACAACATGGAGGTGTGTATGTGCCTCATATCTACTGAAACCCCATGTCCCATGGCATTTCCACTCACACTTTGACATTTGACTGTATGGTAGGATGGTTGACCAGGTAAGGCTGGGGTGGTCTCTGCAGCTTTGAACCATGTGTGTGACTGCACAGATGTCAGCATTTTTCCAGGATAAGAATGCTTGCACTGAGGGCAGAGTCATGTGTAAACTCCTAGTATTTAGCAACATAGCCTTCAATGTGTGTTGTGCTGACAGTTATATGTTGATAGTGATAACCTCACCACTATTCCTAATGAAGGTACTATGGGGGTGGTAAGAATCATTGCCAGATGCCTGAAGGCCAGTTGAAACAGATGGAGGCTATCTCTGGCAAAGCATTGTGGTTTGCTGACCATATCATCCTAGGCTCACAGGTACTGGAACCCCCCGGAATATCACAGGATAAAAAGCCATATGTTAAGGTCAATCATTTTCTGACTGTATTGCGGCATCAGTCTGGGTGACAGGGGAATGCTGCATAAGGCTTGGGACATACCTGCCTGGGACACATAATCAGTGTGTTCAGTCATGTCTCACTGCATATAGTCCAGGGACATACAGGTGAGCCATGCCAACATAGATATGGCAGACTCATGACAGTACCTTTTGCTGAGAGACAGCAGTGTGTATGCGATATGGCGGATTCTGTCACCTGACGCACAAGTAACTGTGACCATCCACATATACAGCCAGGTGAGAGGCACATCAGTGTGTCTCACAATGGAGTCTCCTATGTGTAATATGTTTGACATTTGGTGATGCCTGTGTGGTTGTGGGACACAGGTGTGTGGCCATGTGTGGTATGTGCTGTGTAGGGCTGTGGCGTTCATGTGAGGCTTTGCCTTGGAGGTCTCCTTTGTTTGTGGATGTATATGTTGAGGACCTCTGCATATATGTGTGTGTGTGTGTGTGTGTGTGTGTGTGTGTGTGTGTGTGTGTGTGTGTGTGTGTGGTGCAGGTGTGGGTCGTGTATGAGGTGCACTGATTGTGTTCACAACCTGTTCAGGGACAGGTATGCAGGCCTGACAGTGAGAGAGCATGGACTGTAGGTTTTTAATGTCATTGCAGCTCTCATACAGTGTGTTCCTTGCTGGTATTTGTGGATGGTTGTCTATCCATGTACATGAGGCAGGTGCTGCACTGTGCCAGGACACCCATATCAACCAGACTGGCAGGGGAAACTGTAGGACATTGTCCAGCCATACAGTCCATAATCTGACAGATGAAGGCCAGGGAGACCTAAGGGGTAGGCCTACATCCTAGATGCTTAATAAAATAGTAGCAGGCTGATACCACTGCATACAATGTAGACATGCTATGAACAAGCAGTAGAAGGTGCAACAGGACAATGCATTTGAACACCTTATAGGACATGCAGCAAGTAGCAAGAAACATCAAGATCAGGAAGGCAATGCATGATGTATTGCCACTACATTGCTGATAGCCATATACATACTGTGGTGATAGATGGCAGGGTATGATGTGAGAGTTAGAGGTGGACAATGGTGGCAAATGTGAATTTGCAGGCTGTGTACATAATGGTGAGCAATGTATGTGGTCCTGTGATGTGTTCCCCTCTTCATGTCTTTCAGGTGAGCTGTACTACTGTAGGAATCCACCTTTCTCAGAAGTTGAGACTGCTGCCATAATTGATGCCCTGAGACTCCTTCACCAGGTCAAGGAGTCACCATAACCAGCAAGAACATGCTGCATTGTGGGCAGACCTTGTGTTATCAGTTAATCGTGTGGGGCAGCATGACAGGAGCTATGAGCAGGTCCAACACTGGGCCAGTGATCTGATACATCATGCACGGCAAACAGCCGCAGCTGTGACCAGGGACTGTGCTGGCACTAGTGGAGGGCCTGCTACACAACAACCACTCTCTGCCACATAGGAGTTCCTGGCAAACCTGGGTTCAGGCACCAGCTCACAAGAATCAATAAGACCATATGTCATGGAGGTGAGTGGCATAGCTTCTACAGCTGAGGAGCATCCAGGTAAGCCTCCAGTTGCCATAATTTTAATACTGTATCATTCATAGTGGCAGCCTTTGCATGTTTGTACACATATGTCAGGTCAATCTGCATTTGGGGGTGGTTGTAATGCACACGTGTGCACACATATTGTGAATGTCAGCAATGTGGGTGGTATCAAAGTTTGTACTGTACATGTTGCTAAATGCACATATTATCCTGTACCAATGCTACATTTCTGCCTGCTGACAATACCTCTCCCACACAAATCCATAGGTACCTCTGGTGTGGCCGGGGTCCATCATGCTGTAGCCAGTGAGTGTGGAACTGTTTTGTTATAGCTCATCTATACCCTAGGCATGTTAAGGGCTGTCAGTTTGCCATGGACACAACTGCTAAGCTTAGCCATATTGCAATACTTGCATGTTCATTTGTGGAGGGGTTCACTGTAGTGCATTACATCGGTAATCACAGTAGCATATTTGCAGGAGCTGTAACATATTAGCACATATTTTTGTGAAGGTGTAGGCAGTCTTCTATAAAGGGATGAATTACTATTGTGAAAATGGGTGCACTGTGTTTTAGGTGAAGGTCCAGCACATACACTGACATGTCACTTATCTCACAGGTGTATAATACTAGCAACATTAACTGGACGTAGCTGCACTGCGTGTTGTTAATGGCCTGTCGTGTGTGTGTCTGTTGTGGTACGCTTGTGTGTTGTGTATGGCATCACTCATAACATGTGGTCGATATGATGCATTTGTGGCACCTCACCTGTATATGTGTCATACCTCTCAACTGTCGCTGATTTCCAGGGATGTCCCTGATTTTGACTCCAAAATTTAGCTCTGTCTCTGTTAATCCCGCCTAAAACTGGTGACTCTTGGAGAAAAGGTGGTGAATTATACTCAAGAAATAATGGCAGTAATTAAGAGTTATAAATTTCTTTTACTTCACAAAAGTATAGTAACTAACATTCTTTTATTCTGCCAATGTCTCAAGTTAATAATATTAATATTTTAAAAATGTCTCTGATTATCCCTGATTTTTTTCTGGGTTTGTCCCTGACTCTGTTGAAATATGTCCCTGATTATTTGAGAGCTATGAAGTGTGTGTGTGTGTGTGTGTGTGTGTGTGTGTGTGTGTGTGTGTGTGTGTGTGTGTGTGAATCATCAGGCATTATAGTGCAAGAATTAATGTAGTCATGTTGTCTTCCCCTCACTGGGGACCATGGGGGGTTGGAGAGTGCCCCCCCACAACCTGATGTCAGTGTCTCATGATGATGATGGTGACCATAGTGAAGCATAGGTGGGGTTGTTGGGGGCTGAATCTGTCCCATTGGATAATATCCCAATTCCTCCCCAATGTTCCCACACACAGTCAATATGTCCTCACATACCCAGTCCCCAGCTGCCACAGATATTGGACAGTCAGAGGGTGGTGTCATCAAACAGGAGAGTGTGGTGACTATGGCACCTGTGACTGTAGACACTAGTCATAGCCAGAGAGCTGCTGAGGTTTCACACAGGCAGATTGACACGGGTGCTCAAAGGAGGATTGCTGCCCATCCAGCACCTGTCAGAGATGTCACAGCATGTGTCACCTGATGCATGTTTTGGTCCATCATGGAGGCACAGGCCCACTGTGAACGCTACACCAGACGGATACTAGGGTCATGGATTATGACTCCATCCATGGCATTGCTGATGCCTTACATCATTTTGCTGATGTAGTGGACAGACAGTGGGGTGAGAGACTGTCAGTCCTTAACTGTGCAATGTCTGTGCTGGAAAATGTGGTGGGAGTAGGGTGTCAGACATGTGGATGTAGTTCAGCAACAACATCAGCTGAGAGCTCACGTGGCCATGCACATTCACACTTACATAGTGGCAATACCACCAGCTCTACCGAAGGGAGGGTACTTTCCACACCACAATGTGGCAGGCCATGGACACCTGGTCCTGGATGGTCCTGTGAGGGACACAGACCCAGCAAACACTGGTCACCATCAGCAGGTAGTACCGCACCTGGCCCTGGGCATGGTGGTGGCAGTGCCACTCCGGGCTGAACCAGTTTCTGTGTTTTTGGCTGGAGACGATGACCTGTCCATTCTGCTATGTATGGTCCACAGCTGTCCAACATACCCTCCTGTTGGGCTGGCACATGTCTTGACTGTGTACATGCACACTCTCACACATCACTGTCACATGCAGGTCAACACCAGACACACACAGCTCCTCTCCATGGCCCAGCCGACAAGCACCCTTCCAGATGCACACACACAATGTCAGCTGTGTGGCACAGCCTAGTCCTTTAGCAACCCCACATCACACCCTGTGCATATGATGATACCTTTGCCACATCCCTGTCATCCATATCATCAATCCAGGGACATGCTATGTGCGTGATGCACAGGGTGAATATAGTACAGTTAATGTCGGTTTGTAGTGCAGTAGTTTAATGCCCTGTAAGGTGTTATCTGCTGGCAATTGTCATGCGTACACATCAAAGTGTATGTACTTTTGTGCCATGCTGCTGTATTGCAGTTAGTATTGCTGAGTGACTGTTTTCTCCCAGGCCTTATTTTGTTTCTGTTGTAGGTGTCTGTGTGCCTACATTATTGGGGACCTATTGCCAATATAGCAGTTCAAGATGGATAGTGGCAATGCAGAAATGTGACATCACCAAGGTATGGTTGTATATTTGCATGGTCACCTAGGTGCATATGTGTAGAACAGTGTGTGAGGGACAATCGGGGTGGACAGCGAAATCTTGCATGCATACTCCTTGACACAGCATGCTACTCTTGATACATGTCACCTGGAAGTACTGTAGGATCACAGGTTCATAGGATCACAGACGTTTACTAGAGTAATGGCCCTTGGTCCCTTACAAGCCTAGACATGGCTTTATCCCTGACAGAATCATCGATCAGCACCTGTTGGCCCTGTCATTGAGGGACACAGGTGCGACCCCTGGGACAGATTTGTGGTTTCCCATCCACTCATCATGGCTGCAGTTGATGAGGGTCTGCATGGTATTGTGTTTGACATGTCTGGGAAGTGCATTCCTGTGACAGGGCAGCCTCTGGGAGAGACAAACCTGTCTCTCCAGCAGGTTTTGTTGATGTTGCATATCAGATTCAGGCCTGTCATCCTGGCAATGTGCCAAGAGTTAGACTTACATATATGGGTCAACTGTTGAACGGCTGGACACAACATTGCCATCTAGGTGTGCTACAGGCCAACTCTGGGCAACATGTCCAATACCAAGTTGTCTACTACTGATTTGAAGCTGTCTGCATGCAACAGGTGTTGTAGGCCATGGATTAACTTTGTGGGTATTACTATGACCTTTCCATTTGCTGCAGATGTCTGGATAGGTATATACCAAATGGACCAAGGTACTAAATTACTGTCGTACTGACTGAGGACTACACAGAGTTAATGTCCACCTTTAGTCTTCATACACTCCCTTTACCTATGTGGTGAGCCACATACAAGCTTTATCTGACCACTGCAGCTATGTGATGGCTGAATGCAACAGTGTTATCAACCTGACTACCCAGGTCTTTCAATGCAGGTTGTGTGTTTATGGGGTTACTGCTGATGTGGGAAATAGTGGGGCCATGTCCTTGCCATATGGTATAATGGTACTGTTTCTGCATTCATCTTGATGCCAGGACCTTGGCAACATTCCATGCCAGATGTATGACCCCATTGCAGTTAGTTAACATCAGTTTGTGGGTCAATAACAGACAGCACACTACTTACAGTCACCACAGCCTTAGGCAGTACCTACAAATGTGGCTGGTGGCAGATAGCATTCATGCCTAGATACATGTGGGTCACTGGGGACAGCAGCTACTCACAGGGCCTCCACACATCTACATATTGCACAGACATAGGCAACACAGTGTAGGGCTGCCACCTTATCAAATGTGCAATGTAGGACACTTCTTGTAGTAACCTGAGAGTTGGTAGGACAAACCATACCCACATCAAGTGCAATGGGCAGAACTTCTCTTGGTTTTTCAATATAACAGCTTCTTTGTGTCACATTTACATAGCTTATGCTATTTCTCATTACATTAAAGTTATTCTGATATGAAATAACTGCATTGTGCAACTATTAGACAACTTTAGGAAATGTTTGTTGTCCTACACTCTTGGCACCTCTGTATTGTTTGAGTTGTTTTCACAGGTCACACCTGGCCAAACATGGACTGTAACCTGCAGGGTGGGACAGGTGGTGGCCATACCTCTCACCTGTACAGATTTCTGCAGAATATCCTGATGTTTCCCACATATGTTTGGTCCGTTTGTCATAACATTGTGGTTTTCTGGCAAATTAGTGGCACATGATTAAAGACTGATGTTAGACAATAATGACAGATATTTTAATTTCAGACTTCATACCCTTCATAAAATGCATATTAATGCACAAATTGTTATGCTATCTACTTTCTATGTTTGTAAGAGCAATATTTAAAGATTGACCCTAATGTCTGGCCTGTGTCCTACTTTTCTGTATGGCTTTATCCAGATGTCTTGTTCTAAGGGGTTGAGAGGTATGGTGATGGCCCTAACACAGTCACACTGCTGCAAGGGGATATTCATACAGACACACACACACTCATGAACTGCCCTTGTTGACAGTAGAACTCCTACCTGCCTAGTTTTACATACAATTGCCATATAAATATCACATGCACCTCTGAGCTTATATGTTTTTGCAGTGTCTAATACTACTGTTCAGGTGGATGACATCTGCAGGTGCAGAAAGGAAGCCACTGGGGGTTAACAGGTTTGCACAGGCTCTTAAAATGGTATCATTGTCTCTCTCTCTCTCTCTCTCACACACACACACACACACACACACACACACACACACACACACACACACACACACACACACTGCTGCAGGGGCATATGCATTCAAACACACATACACTCACAGAGTTGCTACTTTTGAGATTAGAACCCCTATCTATCTAGTTATGTACACTTAGACCGATGTACGTATTGCATGCACCATAGTTCTATTGTGTTCAAAAATGTCTAACTGTGCTTCAAAGGTGGATGACATCAGTAGGACCTGAACAGGCTGCCAATGGGGAATTAACAGGGTGGCACAGGCCTACAAAATGTATGCATACACAGACATATACACTCACTCAGTTGCCAGTATTAAGATTAGAACCCCTACTTATCTAGTTGTATGTATTACACTGCTACATACTTATCATATACTTGGAAAGTGTCCAACAGTGCATCTAAGGTGGATGCCATCTACAGGCCCTATAAAGTAGTGCAATGGGGGGTTAACAGGGTGGAAAAGGCCTTAAAATATACTGTCATTGCACACATATAGGCAAGAAACACACACAACCACAAGGAGATATATGTAAACACACACATACTCACTGAGTTGCCATTGTTGGGATTAGAACCACTACCTATCTGTCTACACTATAGTACTACATACTTATTGCATGCACCACAGGGCTTACTCATTTGGAGAGTGTCTGCCACTGCTGTTGGGGTGGAAGACATCAGTAGCTGCTTACAGGTAGGCCACTGCTGTGGAGGACACTAGTCACAGGGCCATAAAATGGATGACCATTACACAGACATAGGCCTGTTGGACATTCTATGCCTTTCAGTGTCTCTCTGTCTATGTCTCTCTCTCTCTTTCTCTCCCCCTCTCTCTGCCACTCTATAATTGATATATTTGTATACATCACCTATATATATATATATATATATATATATATATATATATATATATATATATATGTTATATGTGCCACATACAGATAGATGAGGGTAATTCTGTCTGATGGGGTAGGGAGAGACAGTTAAGCTGTACATAGCTATCTGTATGCACAGGCATATATGGACAACACAGTTCTATAGTCAGATGTGGGTTCAGAAATGGGCTGAAATTAGCTAAGTGTAGGAACATGCCCAGTATGACCATCAATGCTAACAGTGGGACTCCAGGCCAGTCCTACCTGTACTCTGGTCCAGGATTTTATCTGCTACATTCAATTGGCTGATGAGCCTGTTTAAACAGCCCAGCACCTCACTGATATACTGGTGGAGGGATTTCCTGGCTGTGTGCTATCCTTATTAACTGAAACACATCTAGAGTGGGTACAGAGTGTATTGGTTGTGTGTCCCTTCCCTGTGATGTTCCTGCTGCAGCTGTTTCCACAGGATCATATTTGTGTAGCATGGCACATACTATGAACATGTGTGCACATGTGGCTGGATAGCACTGCAGGGCTCCACCGGATATGTCAAGGCAGCAGAGCAGTGACTTGAGCAGCCTAAACACACACTCTATTATGTTCTTAGTTTGTGTGTGTGCCTCATTATGGCATTCTTCAGTTGGTGTGTGTGCATTTCTGATGGGTATCATCATCCATGGTTCCAGTGAGTAGCCAGCATCCCCCAGATGTGCCAGATGTGGAAGTCATGATAACTGCCAGGGCTGCCATCACACAAATTCATGATAATGCCCTGGGCATTCGCACACAATCTGACAGTTGATGGAGTGATACCCCTTGCAGTTGATGTAGACTCTACCCTTCTCAGTGGGTGGTACTTTGATGTGCACATGAGTGCAGTCTATGGCACCCAGTACCTCTGAGTAGTGTGCTACATGGTGAAAGAGATGCATATTTCTGGTCTTCTCCTCAGGGGTGTAGGTTAAATAAATGTGTTCACTGGCGTGTTAGCATGACATCCAGAAGCTGGTGGAGTACCCTGGATGTGGATGCCTGTGAGACCCCCATCATGTCCCCAGTAGGTCTTTGGAAAGTACCTGTAGCTAGTATTCTTAAGGCTACACATGCCTTTGTTTCCACTGGGATGGGTTTCATTCTGTTAGCTCAGGGTCTGAGGTGAGGGCAGCAGATCTCGGTGAGTTCCTGTAGTATGTCCCTATCCACCCTGTAGTATTCTGCAATCTCCAGCTCATGTAGCTCCTGGAAGGTTACCCTGGGCCTGAACACTCTTCTCCTTCTTAGTCTGGGCCTATTGTCAGCAGCAGCATCAGCACTGACCTCAGTATCTATCACATACAGATGTAGAAGACCTGTAGCAGCCCCTATCATTTTGTCAAATTCCCACGTGTGTACTCCAATGGTGCAGAGAATGTGGGAAAAATAAGATTGAAGGGTGTATGCATACTTTATACTGGTGTTCTGCAGATGCAACCTGTGTAATTGGCTGACTGTGATACATACCACCTGCCAGGTATATCATTGAGGGGTTTGAATGGGCCAATGTCAGTGGAACAGGGTTCATCTGTCATTTGTACTTGATTGGCTTTCCCAGGCTATTTCTTTTTTTTTTTCTTCCACTGCTAAGCCCCGCAATGCACAGCACAAACCCATGGTGCTGTTGTAAACATTGCTCAGCAGTTTGGACCCTTCCCTGTACATGGGCATGCTTAACTTTTCTTTAACCAGGTAAAACACATGCCATGGGGCTAAGCAGAGCTTAGCAGTCTCATACATGCCTCCCCTGCTTAGGTCTGCTTAGTTGAGCACAAACAAATGCTGCTAAGCTCCAGTCTATTTAAATATGGTGTGACACCCCCCTTTTGATATTAGCTATCTGTTCTGCCTACACCAACACAGTTCTTGCCCTACCATGGTTAGTACCTACGGACATGGTGGCCCTTTTTGGTATTCATTAAACCTGGCTCATTTATATACACCTAATTGTGTATACCCTGGATACTGCACTATACCAGGGCCTATCTCCTTAGCTACCACTATAACCTGCCATTGTATGGCTCTGCATGCTGGTTACTATAATTCAATACTTTTGCATAGGTGCAAATTTTGTTTTTTTTTTGCAAAATAGCATGTTTGCGTGTTGCTGTGCACCACTTAAGCGTGCAATACGTATTAAAAAAAGTTATATTGTTCATAAATTACATTACTTTATTAACTCACTGGCCATAGTTTTGGCCATTTGCATGCATACTGTGCAATATCCACCCTTTTTTGGGGCTTTTACAGCTTCTGTTTAAAATGTATACTCAACCGCTTACATTTCTTATGCTGACATGGCACCTACATGGGTGTCTTTTTACTTGCTGAATCACAAAATCACCTCATTAGCATGGTTTTCACCAGCTTATGAGGAGATTTGCATTCCGCAGACACCTCCATGTCCGCACGGTATACGCACACCCGTGCACACCCCCAGCCCTGTTTCCTGGATCGCTCGAGGGACATATTCCATGTTCAGGCCACAACACTATTCTTACATGGAGAATCGCTCATGTAGGCTTTATTGAATTACACTGACTATCAGAACCTAAATATGAACCATTCTAAATCCTGTTTAAATATCCATATTTAAAAATCACTTGAAGTTAAAAGAATCATGTGATCACATCGAAACAACCAAGAACAAATTAACTGAGTATTATGCTGCTTAATTTAACATAGAAATAACAAGTATATGTAAATAATAAATATATAAAACTTATGAGTAATTATTTGGGTCTGCTAATGTTCACATTTTATTAACTATTAATTTAAGTGCACTAAAAATACTGCTATTATCACTGAGACAAGGAAATACCACAACATTCATCTTCAATCACCATAAATTCTCCTTATTGCCCAACAATGTTTTCCAGTCGCAATCCCCTAATATCAGCGATCACTTTATCTAAAACTGAAAATAAGTATGCATTATGGTCAGCACAGCTGGGAATATGTCTAGCCAAATTACTTATTTCACCTTCCTTAGAAATACTGTATATATATATATATATATATATATATATATATATATATATATATATATATATATTTATATATATATGTAAAATTAAATCCTTTGATATAAAACATATTTTGTTTTACCAGTATAGAATGCTCCAAAGGGGTCACATACTGCAGTACACACACACACACACACACACACACACACACACACATATATATATATATATATATATATATATATATATATATATATATATATATATATGTGTTAGTAAAATGGCACTGATTACAGTGTCCACACTTAAAAGAAGCTGTGTGACCAATTTATTATCTGGGCAAATAGCCACTTCCAATAAATTCTTTAGATTTGGTCTCCTGTGGTAAACCACGGTCACAGGTAATCCAGTGGCCTCATTTGGTGACTTAAAAATTTCCAGAATTAGTTAATTTTTAACTAAAATTTCTTTAATTGCCTTACTGTTAGTAGAATAAGCATTTAGAGAAAACTTTTGCTCTTAAAGTTCTGAAGTGTAGGAAACCTAGGAGTCTGACTAAAATCCATAGCTGTATCATCTCTATGTAAAATAGTTTGAAAGTCAAAATGTATTTTATTACATATCTCTTCTACAACAAGGGCAACATATTTCAATGGATAGCCCCCTTTCAATAAGCATGTCCCTGAGCAAACATGCTTCATTTAAAAATTGTTTGTTATTTAAAGTGAACTTAGAGGCACAAATAGTTTAACTTGTGACAATACCCATCTTAAGATGTAAGGAATGACAACTGGAAAATATAAAATGAATTACAAAATGTAGGATTTTGAGATAAGCAGATTGTTAAACCATTTATACCATTTTTAGAAAGCTAAACATCCAATAAGAAATTGATGCTGTTCTGACCAATATTGGATTTAAACTTCAGAAAATTAATTATTTGTTCTAACTCACACACAAATTCCTCAAACTACAGCAGAGCACCTGTCCATATAGTAAAAATATCATCCAGGTACCTCATATAACTGGCACGTAACTTAGATAATGGTTGAGTAACCACATGGACCTATTCCCATTGCCACATCACTAGACTCGCATAAATGGGGGCACTAGTGACACCCACCACTGAGCTTTTTTTCTGGAAAAAATATTCATCATCAAAATATACATAGTTACAGTGCAAGACTGTCCATAAAATTAACCAACACAATGATGTCAAGGCTGATAGGAGTATCAAAAGATATCAGTGTGTCCTTAACCCACTATAACTTCAGATCAGATGGAATTACAGAGAATAACTTTAATGACACCCAAAATCACAAAAAAAACTGTTATTGTCTACCACTGTCCTCCTTGGTTTGTTGAAAAGCTCCATGAATCTTTTAAAATGTGAATAATATTATCCAAAACATGATTCAGTTTCCAGTTAATATATTTAGCCAACAGTTCAGCCTTTGAACCACAAGCTGATATACTAGAGTGAACTTTTGGGATGGCAAAAGTAGATGGAATTACACACAAATCCACTTTTTAATAAGTGCATGTTACAGAATCAAGTACAGTCTTCTTTTTTTAAGCATTAGGTCAACCTTATGGTAGCATGGAAATCTCATTTCAAAATGCTGTTTCATATTTATCAGTATCATTCATAATAAAAAAAAATACCAATGTATTCTACAGAATCCATGAGCACTAAACTGCCCCCTTTATCAGGTTTCATAAATCTCAATGACTTGTCACCACTACAATTTTGCAAACATTTTCCATCATCTGTCTCGATGTTATAAAACCATGACTTGCTTTTTTAGAAAATGTCTGCCTGAGATCGCTTTCACATTCAGTTTTTGAAACAATTGAAAAGAAAGGTGCAGGAGTGAAAAATAATTGACTTCTACAGTTGGCTTGGTCATCGGTGTCATTTAAGGGGGTGTAATAGCTTAGACAGAGATGAGTGACAGTCTTACCTGTTTTGTCAGAGAAGGCCTGCATCATCTCTCCATTAAGTTTTTGTATATTGGCTAAAACTTTTCCACCCCCTATAATGCCTTTTTAGGCATGGTCAGTCTCTTTTTTTTACCAACATAGTCAAACAAAATTAAGACTGTATAAAAGGAGGGCTACTTAATTCTAGAAGCCTAAATAAGACATGTCAATGGTTGTGGTGTCATTGTAGTGATAACACCTCTTCCATACCAGGTTTCAGTGCCTAGGACTCATTCAGGTCCATCTCTGGGAATGACTGTGTTATTGATAGTGTTGTGTCCGTATTCTTAAAAGTCCAGTCTCATCAAGACACATACAGGCAAGACAACAAACTTGATCTCCTCTACATCCTATTTACTGTTAGTAATACTGCTTACCATATCATGGAAAATTACAGAACCCCCTCTATGTCACCCACAACCCATGAAGCATACCTAACAAAATAGAGTTCCTTTCCATTGATCCGAACACCATTCTTCTAGTAGACTTCAACTATCTACCCACAAACTGGGAAACTTTCAGTCCTACAGACAGGAATGCACAATGTTTCCTAAACTTCATAAATGCAAGGTCCTTAGACGAATAGATGTGCTTCCAACTAGGGGCTCAAATATAGTATATATAGTGTTTGAAAAATGACCTCATTAAGCTCTACACCTATAGCTGCCCCATCCTTGGTCAGTTCTGACCACTGTTTAGTAATATTCACTATGACAATGAAACAAAATCTGCCCCGGAACCCTACTGTCTTTAGAGATTTCTCTAAGGCAAATTTACTGCAGCTAGCTAATGACATGGTGTGATTTAAATCTTTCCCTCTGTGGCCCAGTAGCAAAATCACTTATTTCACGGAACATTTTTTATTCACACCTCAGTCCTTTCATAGAGACATTTATCCTTTGGCAGCACAAATACAATGCTAATATTAGGAATAAACCCCTATGATGGGATGCTAGCATAACTACGTAACAAAGGAAGAAGCTAATTTTCCTGAGAAATAAACTGAATGCTTTAAGCTCTAAAGAAAAATCTGATGCAAAATAAAATCTTTCAAGGATGAGTAAGATTTAAAAATCACCATCTCTGTAAAGAACAACCACAAAGACTTTTTCAGCTAAGACAGAAATAATACTCAATACACTGAAATGATAGATATCAATAACACATACTCAACCCCCTGAGGGCATATCCACAAACTAGTGTATTTAGCTCATACTTTATCCATTCATCTCTCACAAATTTCCCCTTATATTCTATAATGTCTGAACACACCTTTAAATCACATTAGAACACTTCCTGAAGGCACTCTCCAAGACCAAGAACACTAATTCCATTGGGCCCAGACAGTGTACTGGTTGCTTTCTTCTCAATACTGAGCACAGTCTCACTGACTTGTTTTTTAAATATGTTCATCCTCAGCCTTTCCACTGACTTCATGCCAGTGGTACAGAGAACAGCCATGGTCATTTTACACCAAAAGTCATCATCAACTCTTGTTTTACAATGTTATTCTACACGGGGTGAAGGTGTTGTGTGAGCTATCACCATCTCACTCTATGTAGTGCCGCTCTTCTACCTTCTGCGATACTCATGCCTGACTGTTGGAGGTCTTCTCTCATAAAATCTACCTACCTCTTTGCTTGATGCCTTCATTTTCTTCTGCTTTCTTTCTGTCGAAAATAAGTCTTCTTCACTAGATTGTCTTCTGGTTTTCTGCACATGTGCATGGCCCACTGTAATCTATTTTCTTTCACATTTTCTGCTGTTGGACCTACTTTGACTTCTGCTCTTATATTGTCATTTATTTGTCTGTCCCACATTGTGCATCCTACTACCTATCTGAGGTACTTCATCTCCATCACCTCTAGCTTCCTCGACTGCTCTGCCTTTACTGTCCAGGTTTCTGACCCATACAGTAGTATTAGTTTTACCACTGTTTTGTATACCTTATTTTTCATCTTTTTTTTGCATTCTTCTGTCATACACTACACCTGACACTCTATGCCAGCTAACTGCAGCTCTTTCTAGCTTTGACCTCTTTATTCAGACTTCCTTACTCCTCAACCACCCCTCCCAGATACTTGAAACTGTTAACCTGTTCCACTATTTTCCCTTCTTTCTCAGTTCTGCCATTGAAATTGTATTATCTGTACTCATTTTCACACAATATGCCTTTAGTTTTGCATTCTATTCCTTCATCCTTTGCTGAAGTTCTTGCTCAGAGTCTGCCTGTTATGCAACATCATCTACATATAGTAACTTTGTTGATCTGTCCCCTCCGACCTGTCTGCTAATGTAATCCATCACCAGTATGAACAGCAGAGGGCTCAGAAATGAGCTCTGATGCACATCCGGTTTCACTGGGAATCCCTATGTGACACTGGGCACTGTTTGTACTTGAGTCATTGGGTCCTTGTGCATAGCTTGCACTAATTCTTCCAGTGTTTGAACCACCATAGACACTGCCCAAATCAGCTTTTATGTGACCTCATCTTATGTATTTTCAAAGTCCAGGAATGCCCAGCTGGACTCTTTCCTCATCTCTAGCTTCTTCTTAACTATCCGTCTCACTGCCAATACTGGGTCAGTCGTGCTGCATCCTGATCTAAATCCACACTGCTCATCTCTCATCTTACTTTCAACTACTCTGCAAATTTGTATCAATCACCTTCTCAGGACTTTCATGCAATGTGATATGAGTTTTATACCTCTATGCTGCCAACAGTTGGATATGTTCCCCTTTGTTCTTGAACACTGGCTCTAGTGTGCTTGTTCTCCACTCATCTGGGATATGCCTTTCTCTCCACACTGCTGTGAGTACCCACAGGAACCATTTCTCCCCTATCTCACCCAGCATCTTTATCATATCTGCTGTGACCTCATCTGAGCCTGCTGCTTTCCCTGATTTTTATTTTCCTTAGTGCTGTTCTTACTTCTTCTGTGCTGGGCTCCTCCTCTTCTCTCTTTGTAGGCTGTATCTGGAGCACTACAGCTTCTGTAAGATTTTCTTCACTCAGAAACTGCTGGAAGTACTCCTTCTATCTGCCTTTAATGTCCCGAGGACAGATGAGCAGGCTGTTGTTGGCATCCCTTATGAAGGGTATTGGACTATTTTCTTTATCTTTCTGTTTTTGCTTGAAACCTGATATAGTTTTTTTTTTTTTTTTTTTTTTTTTTTTGTGCATCTACTCGGTCACTTTCCAGAAGCTGGTAGAGTGCTTCTGATGCCTTGTTTTTTGATATTGCAACTCCTTTCTTAATCTCTTTGTTAGCCAGCCAGTATTCCAGTATTCCTTAGTCTGCCTATTCTATCTCCCACTTTTCTCTGCACTCCTTTCTTTTGATGACCTTCTGGACCTCTGCATTCCGGCACCAGCTTTCCTTATGTACCTTATTTCCATAACTGGCTCAGCTGCATATCTGTTTTGTAGTCCTCGCACATGATATTTTTAGGAGCTGCCATTCTTCAACTCCACCTATTTCCTTCCATTTTTGAGGTGTTAGAGCCTTGAATAATTCCTGTGCTTTCTCTTCATTCAGCTTCCAGGTCTTCAGCCTGGTCTTCACCATAGAGCCTTCTCTGACCATTGCACTTGATTGATTGTAGGCTGACTGTTTCACTGGGGGATGTGATTCCACCCCAGAGCACTTTCCTTTCCTTACTAGGAAGACTTCTACTTGAGCTGCATGTTGGTCATTTTTTCTGAACCATGAGTTGGCTACTATCAAGCCACCAGACAGAAGTCTAGAAAGGTCTCTCCTTCTTTATTCCTGTTGCCTATGGACTCAGCTGTCCTCATATTCTGTTCTGTCTGTCCCAATATGTGCATTCATTTGTCCTGCTTTATCAATTGCTGTATGAATGCACTCTATTATAACCCTGTGGGTCATACTGCTCCATCATTAGGTTGGAGTCTAATTGCCATGAGACTGTTACTAATTCTGTTGACATCCCTGCCTTCTGAAACCTCTTCCTTACCACAATTTGCACTACATTTCTAGCATGTCATTCTCCTGAGTAGTAGACTTTGGATGTCAAACTAAGTGGCTTTGCTACACTACAACTGGAAATCCTCCTTGCCATCATATCATACACTTTTGAGCTGCGTCCTGTCAGGGAATAGCCCACATTGACTATAGCAATTCTTAGTTCAGGTTTGGCAGGTTGATAGGGTTTACATCCAGTTTTTGCTGAAAAGAACTTCCTAGGTAACCTGGACACCAGCCAATTAGTAGGGCTATGGTGCTGGCCCCCACCATTAGCATGTGTAGGCTGGAGTACCGGTAAATACCATGCCCATTTCTGGGGGGCGCTAGTCAACACAACCAAATCTCATAGAGCCATATTTTACACTGTCAGGTGGCTAGTCCTGCCATGGCATGCAGTCTGTTTTCTGTGTTCTGCTATCTTGACAATACTGTAGTATATGCCCAAAGTGGTTGGTCTATACAACTCTTCCCCCTATAGGGCACCATCTAGAGTCTGTGGTGCTGCTGCCAACAACTTCATTCTTTGAGTTTGAGATGGAAACACTCAGCATGTTTTTTGGAGGTGGGAGGAACCCCACAGGGAGAACATCCAAACCTTGTATCTTATGTATGGGAGGCAAAGACCTTTTTGCATTATACCAACTGGTCTCTAATACTTATGTACAGATCCTCTACTGCTCCTAGCAACTACAGACCAATAAGCCATGACAGCTTTATTTGTAAGACAATTGAACAAACACAACCTATGGGTGTAGTTAGCTAACCATTAATTCACCCCAGGTCTAGCTATTCTATACCCACTGAAAGGGTAAGCAAATATTGAAATTTGCTCATAATAAAGATTAGTAATTAATGGGATTTGTGGTGGCTAGGGTACAAATGATCTGTCTTATTAACAACCTAGTGATAGCCTAGAAACCTACATCTTTTAAAGCTGTAAAAGCTTCACACTGCCATGTTTTTTTTTCTTTTTAACTGCAGTATACCAGAGCAGCTAAAACTTTATTAGAAATTAATAACTGAAACAAAGTTTTAACAATGTACTGAAAAAAACAATAAAAAATGACAGATAGTATGGGTTAATGACACAGAATCCCAGATCTTTACTTAAAAAAAACTTGTATATAATACTCTTATACGCATTCACACAGAGCATGGACTTCATTAGAATAAACACCAAAAAACAGTTTCACAACTAAATACCATATCATTATGTCAAAGAGCAGTCACATAGTCCACTTTTTGAAGTAGTAAAGATAGTGTTAACAATAAAAAAAAAAAATAAAAATGTTTGTGTCATGATTATAAATGTAATAGTTTTTCTTTTTTTAAGACATTAGCTATGGAAATGTACTCATTTAATCCAGGGTGCAACCCTGAATGTATTTAATTGAAGTTGCCAAATTAATGCCATGTTTTCCTGGCTCTTTTCCTATTTAACCCTTATCAAGATAACAGGAACTTTCTCCATCTAAAACATTTTTTGAGAGGCTAATAACTCACAGAATCAGCATTATTAGAATAACAATGTTGATAAAACTTTTGTTGTAACCTATGTTGCTTTTTTCCTACATAAAATGCCTTGCATATAAGGCATTTCACAATATAAATCACATCAGTGGTAGAACAACCACATGTTGTATTCACTCCAGTGATTCTTGGGAAGTCACTGTTAGTGATGTAAGGAGTATGATAAATGTACCTGGACTACTTTCATCTCCCACACTTCTTCGTATCTGACAAACTACCTTAGGAGCCGTTTTTTTTTTTTAGTGGGAATATATATTTTTTCAAAATCTATTTTCTACTGTTAAAAACAGAACTGAGTGCATTCCCCAACTTATCCACAATAAAGGGAGCTTCCAAGTTGATAATATGAGGCATCTATGTGGATTAAATCACAATGGGAGAGATGATGAAGATTGCTTAATGATGCATTTACTACAGCCCTTCCCCGTCATAACACATTACATAGTGAGAGAGCTTTATTTGTGGAGGAAGGGTTAAAGTTAAAGTTAACAAGCAATGGTTTTAGTTTATATATTGTTATAGGATATAGTGCACTTTATCAACATCTGAATAAGGACAGTCCAGTTCCACAAAATCGGATAAATAAAAACTGCAAAATTAAGCTTTTGCAGATGTAGCCTCATGCAAGCAGTGAAGCTCCACACCTTTACTTAATATTACCTTCTCCAAACACAACCTCAGGGTAAGTTATCAATCTTTGTGGAAATGTTCCTTCATTTACTCACAATTTGACTTAAGTATATAATTACCATTAATGGGTTGTTCTGACTGAACTTTGGAAAAATATTTCATTGTAAGTGAAAGCATTGATAACTTTGTAATGCAATAACAGCATTCTGCAAATTATGCTTTCCCTGAAAAAAGTCCAAGAAGTAACCATGCTACACTGTTTTATCGTGAACCTAGATAAAAGCTTTAATGGTAAACATCAGATGTATGTATAGCTCATGTTAACAGGGATAACATCAATAGCAAAATTCAAGGCTTAAAGGTCAGGTTAAATTCAAGAAGCCAGATAATATGTAAATTAAGGTAATCTTTGTATTCCACTAAGGTACCCGATCACCAGTGTATATACTTCTCAGAGATACAGGTAAGCCCAGAAGGACTATGGCTGACCAAGTTCGCAGACGACTGCAAACTAGGGGCTATAATTGACTCTCTGGCTGACACAGACATCCTCCAAAAGGGTCTCACTGAGACGGATACCTGTTGTAAAAATCATGGCCTCAAGCTAAATGCCAAAAAGTGCATAGTCATCCCCTTTGGAAAAAACAAAGTACCCACAAACTACCACATAGGTGGTAGTCCCCTAAATATGGAAGATGTAATATGGGATCTGGGGACCCAAGCAGACAGTAATCTCTCCTTTGATAATCACATTGCCAAAGTGGTTAGAAAATCCTTCTACGTGGCCCACCTAATAACAAAAGGGTTCGCATCCAGATCAAAAGAGGTAATTGGGCCCCTCTACTCATCAGTCATTAGACCCATCTTAGAGTACAACACCCCATTTGGGATGTACCTTACAAGACACCTGCAACAGCTGGAAAGACCACAGAAGTACCGCACCAAGAAGATCACTGGCCTCAAACAGATGCCCTATGCAGCTCGACTGAAGAAACTCCAGCTGTACTCAGTTGCATACCGCCTAGTCAGAGGTGATCTCTGCCTGACATACAAGACCATGTCCAACCCAGAATTGATGGACATGCTTCACCTAAAGAAAACATCCCCTCGAGCCACACACTCTAGGGAATTAAAACCTCACCACAACAATAAATAGGATGTGCTGGAGGGATAGATTCCTGTCCCAGAGACTTCCCATGCTTTGGAACAAGATTCCAATCTACATTAGGCAGACCTCCTCACTAACACTCTTCAAGAGAAACCTTGACGAGTGGATGGGAAACAGAAAGTTTACCCCGGGGATCACTTCAGTGGCTCTGCTGACAGAGGCACAGGGAACTAATCTAAGGGGGTGGTAAAAGCCAACCATTTTGGCTAGGCTTATAAATGCTTTCAGGCAGATAGCCTAGTACCTACCTATGAACCTATACAAATGCTCAATTTGATACAGATTTGATAAAACCAAGAAAAGATTGTTATGACATTATATAGCAATCAAAAGTCATTTTGTAGTATGGATACTTGAAAACTTCACTTACTTGTATTGACAAATTCATGATAAGACAAAGTGCAAGGGATAGATGCAAAGTTCCCAAACATCACATGCTGTCATAACTACTACAGTGCAACTTACTCTGTTTGTGTAACTCACAAAAATGAAAGAATTTTGAAACAGTAAGACAAAATTTTGAAACACCATAGAATCACCTTTAAAATATTTTATTTATTATATTGATTTTTTTTAAATATGTTTCATGATAGTAGGTCTGTGAAGTTCCAAATAACTGCAAGAGAAAGGGATAAGAAAAAGGCAGATGAATATAGCAGGGTCAGGAAAAGATGAAGCAAGATCACAGCCTTGGGCATTGGAAAATGAAGCCCTAATTACAACCCATATGGCCTGTGCGTGATTACATGCCTCGCTGTCAGAGAGATGTAGAGGAGGAGAATGAGCTACATGGGTGACTCCAGTTAGTTTATCCTCAGGGGAAAGGAGGCTACTGGGCCCATGCCACTGGTGCCACATTAGCAGTGGCCGGGTGTATCATTCACACTATCAGTGTAGAGCTCTGCTCTCTGGAGCAGTGAGAAGGGTAGAGGAGTGCATGGGAGTATGACTGCCTCTTTCTCTGCAACCAGAGAGGCAGCTCTGGGAGGGATGGATAGGTCCCTACCAGCTAACCCTCACCAGAAACAGAATGAATGGGCCATAGACCTCCAATCCAGCTCAAGGATGCTTGGCTGTCATCTCCAACAGAGCAAATGGGTGTATTGTGTGTCAGATAAGGAACACTTTGGCAGATCTGAGGAAGGTGGAGGGAAGGAGATGGAAGGAACAATGTCATAGGGTATTTCAGCAAATAAGAAAGGTAGGTAAATACTTCTTAAAGTGAATGAAGGAAAGTAAACCAAAAGCAGCATTACAGAACACCTTCTCAACTACTACATGCAAGAAATCTGAATAAAGCCAACAATAATGTAGGAACAAAGGACCAAAATCAGGAACAGATTTTAAATACGTCTCTTATAAACTTAGAAAGTTACTAAAATAACAGGTTTTGCAGTAGCATGAAATTATTTAAGGATATGAAGTCTAAAACTCAAATGTTTGCCATTACTCAATGACTTCAGTCTTCAATGATATGCCAGAAAACCACAAAACCCATGGATTATATGAGGAAAAGATCAACTCTAGTCATTCTGCAAAAATCTGGGACAGTTGAGAGGTATGCACGATGGCATGAACTATTGGAATGTGCTGATTTATACACAGGTGCGTACATATTTCTAGAACTCACCGCAGATAACAAGCAGGAAATTCCATGTATGAAGAAGGCACTAGCTTGGAAGAATAAATCAGTTTGTGCAGAAAGAGTTGTCAAGGGGAATTGCATAATGGAAAGAACATCTCATCATATATGATTTGTTTTATTAAAAAAAAGAAAATATGCTCAAAGTCACCATACTACATAACACCAAAACCTTTAGGAATAGCAGGATACATGTAATCAATGGCTGTATTGAATCTATGGAGTTATTCAATTTAGATTTTTTCAATGGATGCGGTCTGTAATCTCACAATAAATAATATCATAGCAATATGTTCACATCTTTCATGTAATGTTCATGTATTTCATGTAATATGAATAAATATTAGTTACAGCATGCATCTGAAGCATTTGAAGCAGAATATTATGAAGGGTTGGTTCTTAAGGTATGCTAGATTACACACCAAGGACAGCGATATGTTTGAATCTTGTAACAAATAAGTCTTTTCAAAGAGGCTGTTCAGATTCTGATATACTTTTAGTGAAAGATGAAGTACTGTCCCAAAGGCTGACAAGAGCCAAACTGTATTTTTCAACAATGGGTAATGATACTTTGAGTAATACGGACAGCATGAGTAGTCCGTTAAGGATGTGCTTGACATACTCTAATGATGTTCACCTTGTCTGCAACATTAGTAGGAAGTGTAAGTGTCTGATGAGAAGTGTAAGAATGTCCATGGTGAGCAACCGGGCTTTTCATTTAAGAATAGCAGCTCTATGAAGAGTGTACTTTGCTATACAGAAGGTAGAAGGAAGACTAAAATATCTGACAGGGTAGGCACTTTCTCTTGCAGGGCATGTAATTGTTGAAAGTATATTAAAGAAAAAAATTACTTTGTGCACCCTGACATTGGATGTGTGTTTGAGTTTAATCTGTATGCTGATGGCAGTACCAAGGATCTTGTATATTTATCAGTCTGTGAGATGTGTGTGGAAGCGCAATTGTTGTCTTAAAGATCGGATTAGAGAGCATCTTTGCAGTATTAATAGAAGTGATGTTAGGAATGCATTATATAAACGTGGTGAATGCTGATAGTACACATATGTTTAAGTTTTTCGTTATTGAGTTATATAGTATTAAGACAAGGGGAGGTAATATAAGGACTCGCACAGAATATTTGGAAACTAAATGGATAATGTGGTTGCAAGCTACGAGGGGTACAGGTTTAAATGAGCATATCCCTTTAAGACCTATTTTAAAGTCACGGGGTCTGAGATGTTGAATTTATGGTATTTAAAAGTGGTTTTATTTGTGTTTTATTAGATCTGATGAAGCACCCAGAGTAGGTGTGAAAGCGCTCATATTATTATCTATTTCTTTTTGGGGCTTTTTTTGCATATGACAGTCTGCTTACTGAAAGAAAGTCCTGCACCTGTGCTGCCTAGCTGGTTCTTTTATTTTCTTGTTCGTATGGTTTGTTCTAAATGAACCAGCTAATCTCTTCCCGATTTGTTTTGCATTTGGTTTAATATGAATAAACATTGTAGCAAGATATAGTTTTATACCTGGCCTGTAGTTCAGTATGCTAGCTTTTCAGAAGTTAAAGAATATTTATGGTTTGGAACACACTCCAAACTACTGCCATCTGAAACTTAGCACTTCTTGTTTTTGTAATTGAAAAGGGAAAGTACAACTCTTGTAAGATTTCATGACTGAATCAAATATGAATGCTTCTATAAAACCCTTTTTTAAAGGCTTGCTTAGGTGGTTTCATTCGTTTCAATGTAGTAGTCTAGAAAGACAGATAAATAGACAAAGAAAAAGAGAGAGAGAGAGAGAGAGAGAGAGTGTGTGTATGTATGTGTGTGTGTGTGTGTGTGTGTGTGTGTGTGTGTGTGTGTGTGTGTGTGTGTGTGTGTGTGTGTGTGTACATGTATGCTTGCATGGGAGAATGTAATCTCTCTCTCTCTCACCATGGCCAGACCTCTGTCTGTATGTTGTGGCACTGGCTGCAAGCACAACATACTGCATTAACGTGGAAGGTCATGCTTTTTCTGTCTGTTGTGCAGCTGCTTTATATAATACTTTCCTTTTTCTTCTTACCTGTTCCTTCAGACAACGCTGAGTTTCAATTTCTAGGAGAACATCTAAGAGCATTTCAGAAGTGCACATTTTGTCTTCTGTATTGCATCTTACCTAAGAAATGTAGAGTCAGTGTTAGCTGAAGAAAATGCTTTATATTTATTATCATTTATATATTTGTTTGTTTGTTGCACAATTAAAGCTAAAAGCAAATAGACTCATCAACACTGCCAACATTTGTTTGACCTCCTACAGTATCCATTGACCAATGTAATGTGTATTCTGCTTCCTTAATCAGTAACAAATGTTCTACTGACCAATTCCCTCTGCAGATGATAGAATAACTCCCAAGAAGAGCATACATATACGTGGAAGTTTATACACAGATGCCAAATAAGTACTCCAGGACTACCGAATTTTCCATTATTCGTACCTACTGGATAAGGAGAACATCTAGAGTAAACAGCAATCTATTTCTCAACCTACATAATGGTGTCATATATGTTCTTAAATTCCTTCAGTTCATAATACAAACAAGGGGCACATAATAGAGGTGCGCCTAACGATCTGCATGTTGTTCTGCAATAGTTCTTAAGGTGGGTGAAAGTACTAAATAAGGCCAAATATTTCAGCACCCTAGGAAAGGCATTATAGAACAATACAGAGCACTCATTTGCCTTGGAATTACTTGCATTTTTTTGGCTGTGGCGTATCTAAGTGTAGGGATACAGTATTGTTATACAACTGTGTCAGTGTGCTGAGCAGTGTGTATATACAATATGTATGTGTGTGTCTGTATTAACATATATATATATATATATATATATATATATATATATATATATATATATGATTTACCTTCAGTTGGTCGACTAACGCATATGTCGACATCTTAAATGCAAACCCCTGTATGTCAAAAACCAAAACTTCGACAACCTACTACTCATGTGTCGAGGAAGAACTTCGGCAAATAAAACCTTAAAATATTGTTTTGTACACTCATGTGTCCTGCTAATTATATATACTAAATCTGATACCACACAATCCCTGGGGAAAGGGAATATTCCCTACCTGGGGATTGTCAATCTCACACACTTGTTGACTATCTGTATAATCGACCAAATGTGGTTGATTAAACAAAACCCCCTGTCAACCAAACAAATGAAACCCATATATGCAGATCTACTGAATTTAATTTAAAGACTCAAATATCGACTTTCAAAATGTCAGCCACAAAACATCAACAGCAGAGATATCTATATGCTACTATGCAAGCTCCATGCAATAACCTCAGTGCATCCAAAATTAAAACTAAAATAGAAAAAAAATGTTTTTGTAGGGTTGCAAGAAATAGAAAAAATGTTTTTTTGTAGGGATGCAAACATCCCTGCACCCCTTTACACCTCTTTCTAGTTATACATACAAACTCTGAGATCACACGATATCTATGAAAGGCCATATTCCCCAAACCCGAGATGTTTGCAGTCTTATACACCTGTTGTCCATTTTCTTAATTAACTAAATTTTGTCAACTATACTGATGTCAGCTAAGATAATTAAGCCAAAATTCAGTGCTCCCCCCCCCCACACATATATATATATATATATATATATATATATATATATATATATATATATATATTTCCATTCATCCTCAACCCCTTTTCCCATTTTTGCACATGAGGTCAGCATGTCACTTCAACAGTGACAATCATCTCAAGCTAAGGTTTAAACCACTGGGTGGCTAGCCCTGCCACAGTAGTTCATCCATACCACTCACTCGTTCACACAGTCACTCCTAAGTCCTATTTAGAGTGTCCAATCCACTTGCTGCATGTCTTACAAATGTAGGAGGAAACCAGAGCACCCACACAACCACAGGAAGGACATGAAGCCTCCACACAGAAGAAGGTACCCCAGCCAAGAACTGAACTGGAGAACCTCTTGCTATAAGGCAACAATGCTAACCGCTGCACCACCACTGCCAGCCATCAAGTCTACACCACTATTTCCCATTTGTTCCCAAGAAAGACAAGAATAGGTTGTGCCCATTTGATTCCTACTAGAACTGAAAGCCACCAGCAACCATTCATTTCCCTGAGTGAGAGTATATGGTGGCATGCCTAACAACATGGCAGCCATGAAGTGATGTTTTTATAATTACAGCACTAATCCTTCCTATTGCTGGTGAAGCAATAACTTGCATCATTGCAGGGCAACCTGTACCCCACAATGTAAGCATGCAATCTCCCACACATGTTCATGCCGCGGCTGCGGTCACAGGCCCCCACACCCTTTCTTTTCGCATGTTATACTTCAGGCATGGTTTTCTTGCTTGAACAGTGGAATACCAAACCTTACAGGATATGAACTACCAAGTTCCTTCCTCTGAGCAGACAAAACCTGCATATCTCTCACTCCCTATCCAAGCTGTTAGTTGAACTTGGGTTATCGGGGTCAAGGTGAGGGCTCTGTGTTTGTCTACAACACAGTCAGATGTTTATTATCACTGTGTTTGATTATGAAATAGCTTCACTGAATTTGTGTCTCTGTAATCAGTAAGATCTCTTGAATGTGTGTAGACACAGCATACTATTAATTTAATGTACCCAGTATATGTATTTCAGTTTCTTTTAGCCTAAGTAGAAGGGAAAAAGCAGCCTGCCACCATTTTTCATGAGGTATTATAGCTCCCACAGGCTCTTAACACTATACTAAGTTTCTTTTTGGACTATGAACATTTTAATTGATTTGTCTTAAAAGTCTTTTGGTAGAAACTCAAAACATTATTTGTGTTCACTCTTTTGAATGCCTCAGGTTCAAAGATGGAAGTTGGATTGAATTTGTCCTTGCATGTTAAAACAGGCAGACTCTGAGGTCCACAAAATCTGTGATGATTCCATGATATATAGCACCTCTTACCTACTCCTTGTACCTACCATAGAGGGTGTAGTAACATCTGGAAAGTGTTATTATATAGAGATCAGAAAAAAAAAGTAAATTTATGGCCCAAGTATGGGCCCCAATATGTAAACCACCCTACTGCACTATACTATAACAGCAGCATGTCGTATAATATTGTATGAGTTTACATTTTAACTTCATGTTCTTTTAGTACAGTTACTGAAAAATTCACCTCTTATTTTTTTCTCAAGAACATTTGACTCAGTAAAATTAGCTGTACCTTGCAGGTTACAGTATTAGCTCTATGGTCCCTTTAAGAACTAATTGCAGTGTATGTGAAGAAAGTTACATATGTTCTTCTGCTACATGCAGTTGCTTGTTGCTGTCCTATAGTAAAGGAGTACATATATATATATATATATATATATATATATATATATATATATATATATATATATATATATATATATATATATATATCATGCCACTTGAGTCTGACTTTTATTTACGACATGCTGAAGTGCAACCATTTGCTGAGCCCAGGGTTGTGAACTTCTAAGCACTGATTTAAATTCACTTAATCTATTCATGGTTAAGATAGTTGAACAATATGCATATTATATTTAATTTAATTATTTATTGACTGAATAATTCAATGGAATCAGTCAAGAAGCAATCAGACTTTTTACAGTTATGACCTGGGGTGGTATTTACAGGGATGTTACTTATAGCATACGGGCATAACTCATTTGCACATTTTATTTTCTGGAGTGCAAACACAAGTAAAGCCAGCTCACAAAAGCAATTTACATGTACAATGTGAATTCTTTCTTCCCTAACCCTAAAACTGTGTCTCCAACCCTAAAATACTCACCTTAACCCTTACCTTAAAAGTCTAACCCCAAAACAACTTACTTCTAAATGCAAAATAACAGAATTTTCTGCCTGCAATGTGTGTGCCTCTCATTTAACCTCCAAGGTGGCAAACTGTTCCCTTTCTTTTCATAACTCAAGTTGTGGCACCTCACATACTACCTGTCAACCTCTAAGCACAAGAAATCTGGACAAAAGCAAAAATAATTCGGGAACAATAGCACAAAAACAGGGACATATTATAAATAAATAATATGATTTGCATTGGCTCATGTTTTCTGAAGGATGTGAAGTTTTAAACTCAAATTTGTGTCATTGTTTAATGTCTTCGAGCCTCAGTGAGTTTCCAGAAAACCACATATTTTATGAGGAACATATCAAAAATATGAGACAAAAATCAGGACATTCTGTGAAAATCTGGGCAGTTGAAAGGTATGGTACTTCCACACATAAATTCAAGTTGCATTCTGTAAGTAATCTTGGCCATACTTATAATGAATGCTATACATTTGTTGAAGACACTGGGAAAATCAACATTGTTGACCTGGACATATGGAGCAAAGACTGTAAATGAAGTGGAATATCACATCTTCCCAGTCAATCACTATGTCTCATGTTGTACTGACCTTGCTAATGTTAAATACAATGCAGAGACTGGTCTTGGGTCCTGTGGTAATGGCTGATATCTCCAGAACTGAGTTAAACTACTGTGATGGAAAAAGGGATGAACTAGTTTGGCTTTATTGGCCTGAAATTGTCCATTAAAACAATTAAACATGTCATGGGCATTCAGAATCGCCAGTTAGTTGAAACACCTGATGTTCATAAGGATCATTTACATATATCCCATGTGCCTCTGATACAAGAGGTTTAGGAGGTCACTCAGTGAAGTGGAAGTTCTAGCTTTGCTGGAGTTTTCATTTTGTTTTACTGATGCAAAGGAAATGGAAATAAAGTTAATTTGCTTGGAAAAAAAACAAGCTTAAATAGTGTTTTGGAAAAAAAATGTACCACACAGAAGACAAAATGAAACTGCTGTGTCAGGAAAATGGTAGGTTGGTGCTGCAGAAACAGTAAGACATAAAAAGCTCCATAAATGTAAGATCCTGCATGTAAAAAATGTCTTAGTAATCTCAGATGGTTTGAATCTTGATGCAGACTGAATAGAGTGGAAATAGGACACATTAGCCATGTTAGAGGGTATCATGTCATACACCCTACTGATTCATAAATGCAGAGCTAAAAATGGATTCCTGAAACTGCATAAATGTGTCACAGACTATGAATAGCTAGTATAATTTAATTAAAATAGAACCAAACAGTTCTAAGGAATTGTAAGGAAAATGAAAGACTCAGGTTGCAGCCAAGAAAGAGGTGATGAGGCCTTGTGCCCAGGTATGTACATTATGACCAGGACACTTTATGGTCATATTAAAAAAAAAAATCTGTAGTTTGTGATCAAATCATCAGAAGCCAGGTATTGCTTTTTTCCAGCTGGAGATACGTAACACACAGAAACAATGACAGCTAAGAGACAGCAGAGGGACAAGAAGAAATAATAGTGCTTTCCCCATCCAAATCCTCTGAAGGTAAGTACAGACATATGCTAAGCATCATGGGTAAATGGATGTACAGAGAACCAGCTGACTGTAGAAAATACAGGGGAGAAAGTACGAACATATGCAATAATCACTTATAGAGTAACCACAACTAAAAAAAAATGAGACAGCTCATTATAGTTTTTTTTTTTTTAGTTGGGGATTGCGATGGAACATGACTGAATAATTAGATAATCAGTTTTTAATTAGGATTGCCATTTCTGAAGAACTTGTGATATTATCAAGAACAAAAGGGCCCAACTCCTAATGTGTGGTTTTCCATATTTTAAGATGGTTCGTCTCTTATTGCCTAACAGGCTGAAAATTATTTTTGAAGGGACCTTATGGCCTGCAGATTAAAAAGCATTTCATAGTAAAATATAGGCTGCCAGCTGCATATTGCCACAGAGGAATAAATCCCTGACTACACCCAAAAGGACCCATATTTGACTAGTGGCTCAGGCACTGGAGGAAATGGCTGCTGTGAGACAAGAAGAAAAGAAAGGCAGAGAGATGGGAGAGAAGATAAAACACAGATGGCATATTTCTTTCACTCTCTGAGGATGCAAACTCACAGTGCAACTCCCAACAGAAATGAAAGATCTTTAGAAGATGCATACCTTCAAGAAGGTGGGGCTAATTGTAAGGAAATCTCTGACAGAAATGGGAGGCATGATCACAGCAGATGTCTATTGCACATCAGCTCTTGGGAATATCAAGGGCATGCATAATAGGAGCATGTAGGATCATAAAAAGAAAATAACAAAAACACTCCAAAACAAACATAAAGTAGAAAAACACCAAAGGAGCAAGAAGGTGGCTGTAAAGTCTTTAATTCACAGCTGGTAACTGGTACCTCAGCTTTTCGCCTTCAACGGATACAATACAAAAAGCACAGCCATCCTTTTATACAAATCAAAACCCTTAACCATTAATTAGTTTAAACTGATGCATACCTAATTTCACCTATACAAATTTAAATACATATTAACATTTTTTTTTAATTTTTACATATTCTAACATTTTAAATAACAAATGTATCTGCTTGTCATCATAACCAGGCTTACCTAATATACTAAATTCACCTCCATATTAAGACCCCTGGGTGACAATATTCTATAGTTTAAAATAAACTTGCTTTCCAACTCCAATAATTTCCTAACTGTGTCTCCCCCCTATATAATACCGGCTGGGTAAGAACAGTAAAGAAAAAACAAGACACATTTCCTTCATGCACATTAACAAAATGCTCTGTGACTAGACTTCTCATATTTTTCTTCTGAATGTCTTTCAAATGTTCCATAATCCTTACTTTTATAGCCCTTTTAGTTTGTCCAATGTGCCACTTTATATCAGTACACTCATAACCTATCGCATATACTACCCCACATGAATAGCAGCTGAATCTGCCCTTGTACACAAATCTTTTGCCATTAATACAATTACTTGAAACATTTTTAATATACATACACACTTTACAATGCCCACAGGCAAACACACCAGAGGGTTCCCGTAAACCACTAGAACACCCATGTTTAAGAGTTCCTTCAGATTGGCATAGCGTCCATAAGAGAATCTAATAAATCTAGGAAATAATTTCCCCACATTTACATCCCCACATACAACATGCCACAAATCCAAAATAATTTTCTCATGGTCTCAGAAAATATAGAAAATTTGGATAAAAAAAAAAAAGAGATCCTTCCCCTCAACTTCACATGACACTTTATTATAGCTCATAATCCTTATACTTTTAGTTCCATATTTACCATTTAAAATGTCACCCAGGGCATGTTGCAAAATATCTTCACTATATCCTTTTACACAGAGCCTCTTTTTAACCTCCAAAAGAAATTCCATCTTACAACCCTACTCAGATGTATTATGGGCAATATGCTTGAATTCACCCACAGGCAAAGAATTAAGCAAATGGGGGGGGTGCATGTTTTCTGCATGTAAAAAAATTATTTACAGCAGTAGCTTTCCTATGAGGCCTAAACTGAATATTCTTTTCCAAATCCACATAAAATTCAACATCCAAAAATTCAATTTTAAAATCACCTTTTACCATAGAAAAACTAAGATTGTGGTCATTAGAGTTTAAGTCAGAAAATAACAGATCAAACTCTCGTGGGTCACCCTTACAGAGAAAAATAAGATCATCAATGTATTGCTTGAACAACACAACATATTTTTTATAAAATTATGTACTATAAATACATTTTCTCTCAAAAGAAAAAAACATATATAGGACAGCATACGTAGGGGCATTTGATGCCCCCATTGCCATTCCCTTTATCTGAAGAAAAATATAATTTTCAAACTTAAAGTACTTGTGTGTCAAACAGAATTCCAACAACCTCACCACAAATGCAGTTGTAGGGCCATCACCCATAATGTCCCAAAGAGCGTCCAACCCCCACTTCAACTGAATGTTCGTATATAATGAGTTAACATCAACCACCACCCAATAGTATTTATCATGCCAAGACAATTTTCTAACCTCTTTACATAACTCCTCAGTGTTTATCACATGTACAGGAATCTTTTTTAAATATTTTTTTAGTAAAGAATCTAAAAATTATGCCTACATTTTGTAAATATGAACCCACCCCTGAGACAATAGGTCTCCCCGGTGGGTTCAATAAATCCTTATGCACTTTTGGTAAGGCATAAAAAATGGGGTCACATGGTTTCTCAATGTATAGCTTTTTAACATTATCCTTGCTTAGAAAGCCCAACCTCTCACCTCTTTCCAAAAGGTCGAGCAACTGTTCATCGATATTATGCAGAGGATTAGAATTCAATTTCATATAATCCTCCTGCACCAACAAAAGACTATACACCATCTCATTATATTTGACTCTTGACATAACCACCCAGTTTCCCTCCTTATCTGCCTGCTTGAAAAAAATAGACAATTGACGTCTCAGTGTGTTTAACATATCCCGCTCATCTTTGGAAATGTTATAATGCTTCACACTTCTGATAAAATTTACATATTCATGTTCTACTTTCTTAACTAAAATTTTCTCAAACAGAACAGCTGGGAATAACTCGGGTGGCATAAACTTATTCGGGGTTGGTAGATAAGGGACAGAAGGTAAAAAGCCAAGATACCAGTTACCAGCTGTGAATTAAAGACTTTACAGCCACCTTCTTGCTCCTTTGGTTTTTCATAAAAAGAAAACCCTGAACCCTCACATAAGTGCCCCACTTTAAGTGAGCTCTGCTGCCACCCATAGGAGAACAAATGTGCCATTGGGCTTTTGTCCCTGAGAGAATGAAGCTGAGATGGAAGCTTAGTGCTCAAAAGGGGACCGTTGCAAACAAATTAGATGTAGGCTGCACTTTAGAGGCTGGTATTAGGAGCAAAACATGAAGGATAAAGCAGCTTATAGAAAAGGGGAAGAATAGAAGATAGAAGATGGTTTGGTGAACAGAGAATGCGGTAATGGTGTGTCCTTCTCCTACAGGCAAAACTAGATGCAGTATAATTCTGTAAAGGGAGGAAAAATCAGTTACAGTAAGAATATAATGTGAATAAATTAATATTATCAAGTGAATGGTCAGGGAAGCAAAGAGGTTCGTTTTAAAAATTATTTAGGAGTGGCTACAGGTACTGCAGCATTGCAAAAATGAGAAGTGCAGGTGTCTTAGAGATCTCAGAATTAGGAATAAATTAATTATGCTATGCAGAAAACTTAGAATTTAATAAAAGTGCTGTAAGGACTGTGGTAAGACATTTTCCCAGAAGAGCTGGCTAAATCTATCTCTGAAGAGCCAACAGGCTCGGGAAGTAGCCATGTTCCACAGAGGGGTAAGTATTGTTATACTGATATAGAGTGTTTGTCTTTATGATAACTGGCAAAGGTAAATCTGAAATGGACTCTAAAATGAAAAACACAAGTGCTTAGGTTATAAAGACTTTGAAATTTGGGGTAACCAACTCATTACTGGAATGTTTCAAAATGGAAGTCATATGTATTCTGTAGACTAAAAAAAATTCATAAAGGTACACAAACCACAACATGTGTTAACTTTATAAAAACCAACAGAACATAGTATTTTGAATTAACATGACCTTCTTTGTATTTAACAGTTTAAATAGCAATTCAGTTAGTATACCAAATCACAATGGATAAAAGCAATCAGCCCTACTATAACAAATAACATTATAAAAAAATGCTTATACATAAAATGCCAGGGAAGGTGGTGTTTATGCAGTCTTAAATTCCTTCCTTTATAGCTCCTCTTCTTTTATGCTTATGTGCTAACATACTTTTCCCCTTCCAACTCAATCCACTACCTAACTGCCCTTTATTCCTATTGTATATCGTATATTGTTTTTGGTAAATTATTAACTATCTCCTCTACTGAACACCCACCTACAGCCTTAATGTTCAGCAATCCATTTTATTTTCCCTACCTGCTACTCATTAAACCCTGTCTTTATTCCCAATTCCCCTTCTTTCCTTACTTCAGGCTTATTTCTTAATTCAGTACCAAACTCATACCAATAAACTCATTTGTAAATTTATTTTATTATATTTGCTTATGCTATTCAGGGTCTTGGAACACTAATCAGCCTTTTAAAAATGCATAGCCATGTGACATATTAACAAGTCCTCTGCTTAAAATATTAGTTCCATATAAATTTTGTAATTGGTGTGTGCTCTTCTGCACCATTGCATCCATTTTAGAAAACAGCTTTCTCCTCATAAATAAGCTTGTAACATAATAATGAAGTGTAATAATGAGGTGTGTGTGTGTGTGTGTGTGTGTCTGTGTGTGTGTATATATCTATATATATATATATATATATATATATATATATATTACCATGGATTGCAAAGTTGAAACATATTAGTCCATCCATTTGCTATATTAGGAGTTTAACCCTGAAAACTTGATACTCGGTGATAGTTCCAAGATGTGGATTCTGACTTAGAGAATGTTTTCTCACCAAAGGTGTAGGTAAAAGGTACTCTGAACTAGTACTGGGTTCAGCACTAGAACAGGGAGGTCATGCTGTTGATCTTATCTGGGGGACAGTGACTGCAGAATAACAACTTGAAGAACAGGAAGTTGAGGAGGGGGCTCAGTTGTTATTTGTGGTTAGACAGTCACAAAATGATAGGTTTCTTTATTTACTATAATTTGAAGACTGTTTACTAGACAAGTATTTTTTCATACCTTCTTGGGCTTCATGAAGTTACAAATGAAAGCAAAGCACTTTTAGCTGTGTTATACATTATTTAAATTTTCCTTTTTTTACTGCAATGGTGCAGGTAATTTTTGATAACAGTGAAGATGGCTGTGACACACAGAAGCCTAACGTGTATAGCAATGCCTACCAACTGTTACATTTCCAGACAGCTCAAAGGAAAAAAAAAGTGTTGCTGTTTTGCAAATATTGTGCAGTTTAGCAGCAATATATTAAGAATCACTCTAGGCTTGCACATCATGCAAGGCCACACAAATGGAGTTTGTGTAATTCACAAGTGTTTATAAATACCACTCTGTGTATTGAGGTCACTCAAACTCAAAGGTATGGGGAAAAAATTCTTACCTCCAAAGGTAAGTGATCTCAAAATTAAAATATATGTTCAGAGGAATGGAAGTTGATGAATCATGATCAACAAGACAGGAATCGATCACGGTTTCTCAGACTCTGTCGCTTTTAATCATGAGATATGCTGTAATAACTAGAGATATACCTGCCTTTTATATGTGACTCTAATCAATGGATTAGCCTGTAATGACTAGAGATATGTTGCCTATTACGTGTCTCCGTTTATAATTAAATATGTCTGTAATGACTGGAAATATGTTCACCACTTTCATTACTACACGTGCTTGTAATGACTACAGATGTGATTGCCTGTTATATAGTAATACTAAAAGTAACAACCAGAGCAGGAACTGTGGGATAAAAAATAAATATAAGACACTAAGTAACTACACCACCACACTAATTATACTACAGAAAATATTCAGCTTCTACTTACAACATATTATAGTTCCATAAGAATGGAAAAGAGCATTACCTAATTCAACTTGCAAGCATAAGAGAAAATTCATGTCACACAAAATAATTTTGGTTTCCTCCCTATTTACAGTTTGCCTCCTTTCAAATTATATCTGCAATGCACTGAAAATAATGGTGCTAAATTTTAAGTGTGTTTAAAGAAAATTCATAAGAATTTGCTGCCACTTTTTAATTTGGATAGATGGGGCTAACCATACATTTCAACCTCTTAGCTCAAGAAATCTGGACAAAGTGAAAAATAATAGGAGGACAATGGCCCAAAAATAGGGACAAATTTTAAATATTGCTGTTAGGAACTTAGAAAGCTGCAACAATAAAATGCCAAAGAAACTCGGAAGGCTGCAAGAACATCCAAAAAACAAACCACTGTTTATTTTAGTATAATTTGTTAAAGTTCACTTTAAAAGTACTACACAATCCACTTAAAAGTTGTGCAAGTGCTTTTGTCGTCCACAAGATACAAAGACTTTATCAACTGCAACATTGTAACTATGCAAGTGCTTTTGTCATCCACAAGATACAAAGACTTTATCAAACTGCAACATTGCAACTAATGAGCCAGTTCAAAAAGTGAATGAACAAGTCACATGTTTGCCTTTGCCTCTATTTCTTAAAGGAGAAGTAATCTTTAATGCCATCATAAATTAAGATACTTAAAAAGGACAAACTGTTCATTAAATAAAATTAATATATTACTAAGCTGTAACAAAATGTAATATAAAGGACAAACCTCATACAATTGTAAGATGTTAAATGTGATAAAATCGGAGATTATTTTATCTTCTAAAAACTTTAAATTTAAGTAAACAACTAATAGAGGAAACCTCATTAAGTCCTGCTGTATGCATTGCATTAAGTCGCAGCTGCCACCCTAGGATTTATCTGTATTGGTTCAAGCACTATAAATTTAAATGCATGCCCCAGGAAATAAGTAATGTGTTTCGTTAGTGAATTAGCAGTTTTTCTACAAATATCTTATAAATACTCCCGCATACATTCTCTGAGCATCTGCTCCATTTTGCCCACATAGAAACTAGGACATTCTTGGCAAAAAGTCAAGTATACCACACCCCTTACTAGAACAACTTTATCCACTTTTTACTACAAATCTCTCCTTCACATGAAAGGGGTCATTTACGAGTATGTGATCATAAAAAAAAAAAAAAAAAAAGCAAGTCACAGATGCATCCTATCACAACTAGTGCATACCCAATCAAAACCCCACAAAAGCTAAACACACATACACACTACTTCTACCAAACACACATGGCTGGTCATGTATTCCAACTATCCAAACAACAACACTACAAGTAGACCACACTCACATTGCAATGTGTTCTCTTTCAAATGTTGTCTTCCACAGGGGCTAAGTTCACCTTCAGCCTTAAGTTGCAGACTTCACCCTCTATACCCCCTTACTTTTATATGCTAACACCAGAGTTGCACAATCATGGGGTAAATACAAAATACTTGTATTGCAAGTGCACTTGTATTGCACCAGAAAATGTCTGTAGTAACAAACACCTCTATAACCTACTGTTCTTGATCAGTGCAGTAATCAATTAGGTTCATAGGTTCATAGATTAGTACTAAGCTAACTGCCCTTGCAAGGCATTTCAAGCCTAGCCAATTATCCCTTGTGAGACTCAAACCCTGCACCTTGTGTTTGTAAGGCAAACACCTTAACCATTAAGCCACCCTCCCACCTATTACCTGCAAATGTAACTACCTGGGACACTAAAAATAACAATCAATCTCTTGTAGCCCTTAACATGTAATATGTATATGTACACATATATTTACATGGGTCTACTTTTCTTTATTGAATTTATGTTTCTCCAAATGGCAGTTAACCAACACCAGTTCTCTGAAAATTCACTATTACAAAAGCTCAGTATATTGAAGGTTGTTTTAGCAAAATAGTTAAGGTAATGCTGGTGGTGCAAGACGTATAAATGCACAGTGATTTTGTAACTTCTTATCCACTGTTGCAGTTCTGTGGCATGATGGATACACAAGTAAGTTTACCAATATTCAGCATATGAAGACGTATTTTGATAGTGCTCGTAGCTTTAAGTGGAAATCACACTACAGTAAGGATTGGGAAATCTACCCTTGTTGCACTTTAGTGCAATCTCGGAGTTGGTATTTATAATTTGCAGGGGTGTGGGGGCTGCAGAGGGGGTTGCTCCACTGCACAATTTTAGAGATTATGTGTTGTTGTGTTTGTGTGTTTTAATTAGCTGTTAGTTTGATGTTTTGCAGTTCAGCAGAATGAGCTTTCAGAATAGTGAATTTTTGGAAAACTGATGTTGGTTAGCTGACATTCAGAGAAACATAACTTTGATAAAGAAAAGGAGACCCATTTACTTACACACATACACACATATAGATAGATAGAAAGACAGATAGATAGATCTATATATGTAGAGAGAGAGAGAGAGAGAAAATGACAGGTTGGAGCAGGTCTAGACACCAAATATTGTATAGAACAAGGCTTTGGTGAAATGTTTCAGCTCCCAAAACGTTTGCAATGATTGTAACAGTCAGTAGCTGGTGAAACATTGGATTACATCTGCCATACAGCCTAACAATGTTTGCAGAAATCCTACACATGAGCATTCATTATACAGTTGTAGTCAATTTTTATTTGCTCTATTGTGAACTTTATTGAAATACAAATCCTCTTACTCAGCATTCTTACCTGACACATGATTTGTTGGACATGATGCCCATCACCTGGGAAGTGGAATACTTTCTGGTAGATGGACATGACCTCTTCTTGTGTCAGAAGACCATCCTGAGCCATACCAAGAAGTGACAGGCATTCTCGAATATCTGGATCCATGATTCTCTCTGTCTGTTCACAAGCAGCTTCAGATGGGCACCCTGCACAACTATTACATAGTGATATAAATAAATAATGTGTAGAGCTTAAATGTTAGGTGATGTTGTAGTTTTCATAAGCTCAACAACCAGATACAGTAATATACTTTACTGAAGCCTAGGTCTTAAGCAGTGCATATGAAACATAAACAATACAATAAAGTGAGTTTTATTTATAGGTAAACCACAATGGAAAGACAGAAAGAATAAGTAAAATAACACCAAAAATTAATATTATATGCATATAGTCATCAAAATATGGAAGGATTCAATTAAACATTCACAAGAAAAACTTCAAAAATATTGCATTGAACAATGGGATACTGCCTCATACAAATATTGTAAAGCCAGAGAACAACTTGCCCTGAAGGCTGCTGGTTATGTTGTTGGCACCAACTAGAAAACCTTTTCCATTTGCTAATATATGATGTTATAGTATCAGGCTTTCTTGCCACCATTAGTACCTGTTGCACATCCTGAGTAAATCAATGCCTAAAAGGAATTAAGACCCTGTCATCCAGCCAGACAACTGAAGATGACTGATATCAGGGTGCACACCCCTGTTCTTGTGTGAGTAGATCAAGTCTTTGAGGAAGCGTGTGGTAATTGCCCCTGGCCATTTCCAAAAGAAGGGAGAGCCAAAAGGATGTTACCACAATGGTCTTGAGGGATTCCTTCTGAAGCTTCAGACGTAACCTAGATATTATTGGAAAGGGTGGAAAAGCATACAGGAATATTTCTAACCAAAGAAAAGAAAAGTCACCTGTGTTCCAGGCCTTCTTGCATGGAGTCCTGTAACAGGGTCTTTCCAGTTGATTGTTCAAAGAGTAGGCAAAGTGGTCTACTTGAGGAACTCCCCACAGATGGATCAAATTTTGAAAGACCCCCCTTGAACTAGGTTCCATTCAGGGGGGCCTGTCCTGGTCCTATTCAGCTTGTCTGCCACCCAGTTTTGCTGTGATGGAATATAGAATGCCTGTAGTGTGAGATTATGCTGTGAAGTTATATCCCAAGCTAGCATGGCTAGTCTGCAATGGTGGTACTACCTGCTTGCCCCTTGCTTGTTGATATACACATGACTGTGGTATTGTCTGTAACCACTTGAAGAGGTCCCAGGGACCAAAGATGGTTCACATAGTTGTGTGACTTGAGCATACATCTCCTTGATATTTATGTACTTGCATCTTTCCTTGGTGCTCCACACCCCATGTACTTCCTGAAACTGCTTCCCAAGCAAAGATTGAAGCATCTTTGGTGAATTACTTTTTTGGCACAGGGAAGGAAAAGGGGAGACCTGGATTCAAGGATATCTGTTGTCTCCACCAAAGGATTTCTTTTCTGACAAATCCCAGCACTGGGATTTGAAAAGATACAGGCTGTTGATGCTGGGACCAAAGAGATCTCAGATATCGCTGTAGCTTTCTCAAGTGGAGTGTTGCCAGGGGTATCATGAGAATTATAGATGCCACAAGACCCAAAAATCCTGAGTATTCCTTCACAGTGAACCTTAGAAATAGATCTAAATAAAGATCTAGTTTTTCCCTTAGAAGAAACTCTCTTCGAACTGAGGTGTGTAGTTGACATTCTGGGAATACAATCCTGTGTGAGGGAGTAAACAAAGACTTTTGAATGTTCTCCTGGAATCTCTGCTTGTGCAAGAAATCTCTCACCCAACAGAGATTATTGACTCTTTGAAAAACTCTGCAAAGATAAGCAAGTAGTCTAAATGAAAAAATGAGGAAACCCTGTAGCCTGCAGTGAGCTATAACTAGAGTTAGCCACTTTGTGAATACTCTTGGTGCAGTGATTAGTCCGAAAGGTAAGGCAGACAACTGATAATATGATCCAGACACACTTTTAAGTCTAGTTTTACTAGGAACCTCGAAAGAGGAAGAAGAGGTAACAGGTTGTGAACTGATATAATTTGAATTTGGGCACTACCACAAACAAGATTAGAAAAGGAAGATCCAGAACTGGTCTCTAATCATTTTCTTTCTTTGGTACAAGGAACATCCTTAAATAAAAACCCTTTTCTAGCTAGGAAGGAGGGACTTGTTATATCACTCCTTGTGACAATATGCGATGAAGAACAGGTAGAAACAAGATAGTCTGTTATGAAGGATGAGGAATCATCCTCCTGGAAAGGAGGAATTTTCTCCTACTGCACTCTGGAACTTTAATGGATGATTTTTAGAACCCAATTGTCTGAAACAATCTGTTGTCAAAGTGAAAAATGAATATTCAGACTTCCAGGAAGAAAAAAAAGGCCATTGATGGGAAGGGTCAAAGGTCTCTTGAACAGTCATTCAATCATTTTGGACTATCCTTGGTTTTGGGATGTATGAGACTTCTCTTTGGAACCCCCTTGCTATTTCTTCTTAAACGTCTGCTTTTTTTTGTTTTGTTTTTTGTTGTTGTTGTTGTTTGTTTGTTTTTTTTTTGTTTTGTTTTTTGCCAAAATTGGATGAGGAAATAGAAAATCTCTTGGACAATTTGGAAAGGATGGCTGAAAAATCTTAGCGATTCCCTGGATCAACTTGCCCCTTTCATCACACATTTTGATCACCTCTGCAGCATTTGAGCCAAACACTAGATCTCTATCGAAGGGAGAATTTAAAATCTCTTTTTTATCATCATCTGGGAGGTTCTGAGAAGACAGCAATGCAAACCTCCTTAAAACAGTACCAGTGGTCATAACCCTGAAAGAAGTATCAACAGAGTGCTTAGCAGCAGTGGGATCAACTAAAGCTGTAGCTGCTGGGTCAGATTTGGGAACAGTGTATACAATTCAAAAAATTGAGGAACTTTATGCATCCTATCTGCCTTTTTAAGGGCAGCTGGCTGACTATCAGGAAAATTGCAGGCAGTAACACACACGTCCTCTAAAGAAGAGAGAACAGGAGGAATGGGTGCGGGTTCTGGAAAATCTTTCTGTAACAACTCATAGTATTTCCTGAGGACTGAGAAACTTCAGTGACACATTCCAGTAATCATCTCAGAGAAAGAAAAACAACTACAAGGAGAATCAGACACTGAGCTCTCACTTGAACTTGATCAGAAATCTGAGGAAAAATAGTTATATCCATTTGTGCATCTTCCTGTTCAGATTCAGAACATTGAATCTCTTCAGGAAAAGAGGAATCCCCCTTTTGTTTAACAGAAACTACTTTATGTGAAGGATCAACAACCTGAATTAAACACTGAGCCATACCAGAAATACCCAGTAAACTACTCCTATCCAAAGAAATTTGAGGAGGAGTACATACATGCTTGCTTTTCTGTTTCTTTCTGACAGGAAAAAAAGAGGTCAACCATGCTATTTATGGCAGCAGCTGCTTCACCAGGGATGGTCACAGCATTCAAATACAACAGGGAAATCTTCCCTATTCCTGGATCCCTACAGGTGCAGAGGACAAGGCTAACCCCCAGTCCATAGTGTCTGTAGGTGCTACACCAGAGGGATATGGGGTAAAAGACAAGTGGTCTGAGGTACAAAAATGGTCACAGCAGAGTCAGCCATGGGCAGCTAGGGCAAATTGCTAGCCTGCTGTGGTGGCAAAGGCTGTTTGTTTAACTTTTTTTTTGTGGTTGGTTGAAGGACTGAGCATGGGACCAGTAGTCTGTTCCATGTTCAGGTAAAAAATGGTGCATCTTTCATGCAGAAGACAAGAAACAATTGCCAGTAAACACTACCAATACACAGAAGTTAGAGAAAAATACAGTAAAAACATTTTAAAACACTATGCTGCCCCCCCCAAATGAGCAATAAACACAATTTCTCCAAAGAAAAACATGTTTTCAGTTACTTTACATTACTTTTAAACTCATAAAAAATAGTACTTTACAGTATCAAGACAGTCTGTAAAAACACAACACTCCTACCTTTAAAATAATTTTCCTGAAGAGGAAAGTAATAAAACATCAACAAAATAAATAAAAAAGGATTTTTTCCCCTAAAGAAAATGTACCTGCCAAGCAAAGGAAAGCACAAGCTGACTGTCGATCTTCAAAAGCCTCAAAGGAGCATACTGTTTGGTGTCAGTAAAGCTCTGAAGGGCTTCATGCCCAAATTGTCTTTTAGTCAGCTCAGCTCAAGCTACTTGACAGTTTGGGTGCATGAAAAATGGCCTGGAGCTATCCTTGGAAGGATACAACCTGTATAGCTAAGGCTACTGCAGCAGTGATCAATATGATGAACATCAGATATATATATATATATATATATATATATATATATATATATATACCACTTCTCATTATAGCACCAAAGAAAGTAAATAAAACATTGTTTTATAACATTATATATACAGTAAGAAAGATATTTAATCGATAAATTCAGTCAGATAAATTCAGCCAGCTTGCAGCCTGCATCATTCTTAAACCTACGAATATTACTTTGAAATTTAAAAGAGGTGTGCATTTATTTCTACATTTATGTTGCTTAAGTGTTTTGTATCATTCCTTGCAAAATATTGCTTTAAATATGATTGAATTACAGAAGCCAGACAAAGTTGAAATGCAAATCATAGTTAGCAAACAAATTAATCTAGTATTAAACTTCCACCCTGGTAGGCAGTACATTTGAAAAGTAGATGATAAGAATGAGCACACAATGTAAACTTACCTTTATGATTCTGCTTATATCTGCAGTGCACAGCAGCATCCACATTCTCTTACCTCAGACCCGTCCTTATCTAGAGAAAGGCTAACGGAAAAGTGAAAGCTGACACAGGAAAGGTACTGTTGCTTTCTGCATTAAACATTAATTGAAAGCTATCAAGGGGTATATGGTTTCAAAGGTGATAACAAACCTCAGTATTCAAGCTCCTTTTTTAACCTACTGGTTGACAGAAAGTAAGAAAGTAAAACAAATAAAAGTTTGCAGTTGTACAGGCTTGCATGTTTTCCAGAGCATTCTCCATGCTAATGTCTGATGTTTTCATTTATAGTATGAAGATGTATTTCTTTTTAAATAATTAGCTGAGATAGACTTTCTGATGACTGTTTAAAGGAAACTGCCTTAAAACTGGTTTTAAGAAATTAATATCAGCACTCTTGGGTTACTTTATTGTAAGTTGACAGTGATGGTTAAGAATCAAAAGAGCTGATACTGATGAAAATCTGTTTTATAATATATTAAAAGATTAAATTATTTTATAAATGAGATAAGAAACTTTGCACAAACATGACTAATTTCATAATTTATTTTCATTTTGGTTACATGTTAAACCCATAGATCCACAATGCTTAATTTACACAGAAATTCAAGCCAGAACCTGATGATGAAATGTTATTATTAAACTAAACAACCACTGCTAAACCTGCTTAATGAAAACAAAAAATAACCATGAAGCCATTAATGAATCTGTGTTGCATTCTCTGTCTTTGTCACTACAGTAATCAAATAGCACTTGTTTTATTTCTACACCTGTCATATTGAAATCCCTTTGCAGTACTTTGAGGTGAAGGCCTTTATGCTACCTAATTAGTTTTTTACACGTTTGTTGTCTAAACACACACACGCACCCCCTACACACAAACAAACAAATATGCAGACATGCCCCCTCCCCCAATACACTGATGTTTTATGCTCCTTCATGCAGTTCGGCTGGCCTTCAATACACTTAGGAATTCATACAGTGCACTATGCCTACCACATTCAAAATATTGCATCATTCTTTCATGTATGTATGTATTTATTTACTTATTTTTATTTATTTATTCATTTGGTTTTGATGATTTGCAGTACCATAAGATGTGGGTAGAACTGACACAGAGTCAATGCAGGAAGTTAGAAGATTGCTGGGCACAACATTGTGTTCACCAAGAAAAGCGATCACATCTGTGCGCTTATTCCTTGCTTTCCCATACACAAACAGACTGGCTGGTGCTTTGTCTCTATGCTAGTGGGATGGCTAGATCTTCTTAATTTGTAACCTCTTTATTTATCTTATCTTCCTGCACCTGATGCATCAGTGTTTAGTGGAGTGTTGTCAGTTTTTGCAGTTACTGTACTCCAGTGACAGCTGCAGAAACCTGCTGAGAAGTGTTGATGGCAGCAGTACAGTTCCGCTTTTACCAAATATATATCAGTATGAGGAAAGAGTGTTTCCTATGTCATGGCTAATGCGCACAGCAAAATACCCGAGTCATGGAATTCCAAAATGGTGGTCGTCTAGGGAACAGCTTGTGCACAGAGCTCCTTACCTCAATTACAATTACTAGGATTCTACATACCTCGAAAAGAGCTACTTTACCTTCATATCTTCGGAACTTTCATTACCTCTGCAGTGGGCAATATTCAAAACAGCCTTTCATCATTTCTGGCTCTTCCACAGTGTTATTTCCACAAGAGATCCAGGGAGGCCTGCTTCTACTTGAAATACTTCTAACTCCACATGGCTAAACAGATAAAAATGACAAATGACTCTACTACAATGGATATACAAACAACTAAAGCCAAATCCTCAGCAATTTTTTCACCTGAAAAAGATGTTCTTTCAAAAAGACAGAGAACAAATAAACAAAATGTGGAGCCTATTAAAAGCAATATTAACACCAAAGAAGATTCCAGCTTTCACATGGATGAGCTGAAACAGGCCCTTCAACCCATTCATTCTGCCATACAAAGTTTCTAACAACTTTCCACTTTAGGAAAATCCATCAATCAAATATTGGACAGAGTAGACACACTTGAACAAAAAGTACAATCTAATGACTTTCAATTACAGTCCTTATCGGATGATCTGCGTGCCAAAACAGCTCTTATATCAGATTTACAGACAAAACTTACAGATCTAGAAGCTAGAAGCAGACGTAATAATATTTTAATAAGAGGCCTCCCAGAGAAATATGACAGTCAAGGCTTACTTGTTACAACAAAGCAAATATTTGAATCACTTCTCCACTCAGAAGGTGAAGGTGAAAAAAATGTAATAATAGAGAGAGCCCATCGTGCGCTTCATAAAAGTCAAGATGCCTTAGCTCCTCGCCAAATATACACAAAGCTACTCAATTTCCAGACTGCTCAACAGATTCTATATGCAGCAAAAAAAAATAAAAACTTCATGTGGAACAACCACAAATTAACCTTTTCACAAGATCTACCCATGTCTATTAAGGAGAACAGACAGAAACTAGCTCCGTTTTGTTCAGACCTTATCAAAAGGAACATCAGATTTCAAATGCGCTTTCCAAACACACTGATCTTCTTTCAAAATGACATTAAATATACTGCAACCTCTCAAAGTGAAGCAAAAGAGACTTTCCTTAAAGTATTTAACAAGGTTCCTGAAATTTTATAAACTCATAAACTTCCAATACAAGCGTTTCAGCAGATTTACCCCTCATAAGCTCAGTTTACTCACCGGAGGCTTCAGTGTCAGCGTCGCTCACTAATCCAGCTTCAACATAGTCCGTTTAGCAGGTTTAAAACTGTTTAAAACGCTTAAAACGTCTTTTTTTCCTTTCTAAGGTAGATCCACGTGTCAAGCAAGGATCTTCTAGGTTTCCAGTAGGATATCTATTGCTGGGGACTCCTTGTGTAAGGTTCGACCTCCATCAATCGCGCTTACAGCGCTGTATGTAACATAATGTTCCTGCATACTTTTTTTGGATCATACTTACATAGTTTAGCATAAAAAACAGTTTTTATTTCAGGGGCACCTTAGTTACGCTAAGCGGGGATTATTATGGTCTGTTTAACTTCCCTTTCCCCATGTTGTATAAAGTATGTATTGTAAATGCATAAATAATTACACCATCACACACTAAGCATACACAATTTATCTAGCAACACAACAGATGTCAGTAAGAGATATTTAGTTTAACTGCAGCAGGATGTTACAGTAAGAGTAACTAGATAAAATCATAAATATAGCAAACTTTGTTCATATGAAGTAACCAGTATTTGGTCACATACATCTAAAGAAAACTATATGATAGCACTTACATATTTTACTACACTGTCTTCATGTTTTACTGAACTGGCTGTAGTCTACAGATATATAAATATGTATGCAGAGTTGGATAATAAAGGAATATTTATGTGTAAAATGCCAACAGGGGCATGGTGTCCTCAGAGTTAGACATAAGGCTGTAAAACTAACTCAATGATATAACTAAACATACAGTAAATAGCTAAGAAGGGGATTTAAAGACCATTTAAACTTCAATCAGAAGTCCTTATATCCGGTAAACAGTAATCTCAGAAAGAGGGAGGGGTACAAATAACATAACAAGATCCTTAGTCTTAAATTAGCTCTGTTATTAACAGAGTCTGTTCAGTGTAAATACATTTTTGTCCAACAATATCACAAGTATTCATTCTGTTTAGCTCCTTAATCATTTACAACTTCTATTATACTGTTATAGTCACTAGTAACATGTTCTTGTATACGATAAGCTTCATAAGGCTTTAGTGGTGTGCCAATTTTACAGTGTACCTGTTATGTTTGTGACTCCATATGAATGGTTATTATTAGTACTAAATCTGTTCTGTATGGAATCCATAGATCTTCATTTCTCATATGTATTAAGTTTAAGCAAACAGGCGTACATATGTATATTTACTTACAACTTGCCATAGTTATTTGTCATACTAGTAGGAGTATTATTCATACATGGATGCTATATGTGCACTGTAGTAGGGATCTAGTTTGATAATCTTTTGGATGAGATTTTCTTTGTACATATGTATAGAATTGTTAGGTTTTTTTTATGTTTGTTTTTGTACTTCTTCTTCTAAGGGGTTCGGGTGGGTAGGCACCGGGGCATGTCAGAAGGAGTACTTTGCTACTTTCTCCTCTACACTCAAACTTTTTACAGACACAAATCAGATGTGGATCTCCATCTCCCTTTTTTTATATTGCAATTACAGTGCAGACTCTTTTCAACACACATTAATCTATTCATATCTAATATTAAGACTCCAAATATATAATGTTTCCTTACACCCTGTTTAGGATTAACATACATGAGTTGGTCTGTTGACTCTTGGAATATCAAAGGCTTACAAAATACTGCTAAAAACTGCTACTCCACCTTGTTTTTAAATCCCAGGCTAGTATCTGTTTTCTCCAGGAAACTCACCTATCTAAAGAAGAGTGGGAGAATGTAAAAAATAGAAAATGGATTAGGTCTATAATAAGTGCTGGTGATAGCACAAATTCGAAGGGTGTGGCCATTATAATTAAGAAACAATTCCAGGAAGCTATTAATGAATTTAAATCTGATATAAATGGCAGATGGTGTTACTTCACTTCTCCCAGACTCCTCCAAACCAATTCTTTTCCTGAACCTATATGGACCATGCTCTCAACAACAAACTTTTATTTTAGAAATTTATAATATACTAAACTCGTTTCCAAATTACTTGTTCATAGTAGGTGGGGACTGGAATGCTGTAATAGATCCTAGTCTAGACCGCACCAGCAACTCCTCCTCCTATAACTTCCAAGCTTCTATAGCCCTAGAGGAACTTATCTCAGATTTTAATCTTATAGACACCATTACTTTCAGTAATATTTCACCAAAGAAAATTTATATACTTTCTACTCTAATTGCCACAAATCTTGGTCTAGACTTCTTTCTAATTTCAGACACCCTTTCTAAATTCAAAAATACTTTCAATATTGAACCCTGATTTCTTTCTGATCATGCAAAAATCTCTCTCAAAATTACATTCACTACCCCTGCTTTTACCTTTGCTAACTGGACCCTTAACAATAACTTACTAAATAATAAAGATATATTAAATAAAATTAATAACATACTATCGGATCTGGATATCAATCTTACACAGTCCCAAATTCCTCCAGACATCCAATGGGCTTGCAAAGCTGAAATGAGAGGTTTTTGATTAGTAAAGCTTCCTTTCTTAAAAACTCAACATAAAAAAGAAAAGATTTTATCCTTAAAACTCTCATCTTTAGAAATAAATCAGAGATTATCCCCAGACCCAAAACTGATGAATTGATCAATACAACAGATTTATTTGAACTTCACTCACAAAATTATTCCTTACAGGAACAAAATTTATAGCAACATATTCTGAATGTGCACAAATTCCCTCAAGAACTTTGGCAAGAATATTAAAAACAATAACGGTGCTCCAAGAATATCCACCCTTCATTACCAAGGGAAAATCTACAAATCAGATTCTGAAATAATACATTTATTTTTGAATTATTTTCAGATATTTATAGTAAAATGAACGTAACACTCTCAAACCTCAGATGGAGTCTTTCCTTAACTCCATTAATTTCCCTCTCTTAAAGCTAATCAAGTTTCACTCTTATCCACATTCAAGAAATACAAAACATCATAAATAACCTCAAAACAGGTAAATCTCCGGGCCCTGATGGCTTTACCACTAACTTCTTCAAAGTTTTGCTCAAAACCTCCTCCATCCTATTAAAAGTCTTTAACTGTATTATAAACAAGGGGTTTACTGACCTCCGTTGGTACAACTCAAAAACTATCTTATTATTAAAAAACAAACAAGATAAAGCAGACCCACATAATTATAGACCAATCTCATTAATAAATGTTGACATTAAGATTTTTGCTGCTATTTTAGCTAACAGACTACAAAAGATACTCCCATCTTTAATATCTCCTGACCAAACTGGCTTTATGAGCAATAGACACACATGGGACAATACCCTAACCTTGGATTCCCTAATACAATTTACAAAAAAAGGTAAAAACCCCATATATGCCTTAACTCTGGATGCATCTAAAGCTTTTGACAAAGTCAATTGGGATTTTTTGTTTGCTACTTTGTCCCATTTCAATGTACCTAAATCCTTCTCGGATATGATTAGAATACTCTATACAAACTCTCACACATACCTATACATAAATAAACAGAGATCCAAGCCAATATTGATTACCAATGGAACAAGGCAGGGGTGCCCACTTTCACCCTTTCTCTTTAACCTTTTTATTGAGCCCTTTTTTCTATATATCACCCAAAATACCCACCACAATATCCCTAAAATCCTAAATACTCACGTTGCACTATCAGCTTTTGCAGATGATCTAAATCTATATTTTCAATTTCCCAATTCAGATCTACCTAAAATTTTTGATGCCATCAGGATCTTCTCTATTGCCTCAGAATACCAAATTAATAACAAAAAATCACATATCTTCCCAATCAATCCTAATGCTCACAAATCTTTCTATTTTCCTGAGTCTTCTTTCCAAATAACATATAACATTAAATATCTAGGTATCCACTTTGAACATAACCAAGCTTCCATGCTTCAAAACAATCTACTAAAAACATGGTCTACTATACATCAAGATTTACAAAGGTGGAAACTTCTGAATTTAGCTTTCTTGTCCAAAGTAGCAATAGTGAAAATGAATGTCCTACCCAGACTTCTATATCAATTCAATGCTTCAGATATGTTAGTCCCTAATAACTTTTTCTCCAAAATTAACAAAGACTTAGCTAAGTTCATCTGGTTCCCTAAGTCAGTTAGGATCTCTTACTCAAAATTAATCTACCCCAAGGAGAAAGGGGGGCTAGGCCTTCCAAACTTTCAACTGTACTACAAGATTATTTGCTCTAATAGAGTCTGGTCTATTTCAAATTTTAACAGCAAAACCCATATACACTCTCCATCCTGGTTAAAAATTTGGTATCATCATATTATCTCTAACAAAATTAACCCACAGGCTATACCCTTTTATCCACTATTTCTATGAACAACTGTAATCTAGCATTCCCTGAAACATAAAATCAGGCTTTTTCAAAGCCTTATTAAAGACATCAAACTTGAAAATATTCTACCCCTTCTCCAACCACTTCATCATAATCCAAATCTCAAGATCAATAATGAAATGCTTGACCTCACTAAATTCCCTCTCATCAAGGATCTTAATATATGGGATATCCTCAAATATAGGTCAAAAACCCTTGTTAATTCTTGGGACCAATAATAAATACACAGTTATTCTCCGACAATTAAGAGAGATTATTCTTGCACAACCTTTTAATTTCTCTCCTAATCTTCAGGAAATCAACAAACTAGTCGAAATTATCTCTGTAATCTCGAGCACTAAAAAAACAATTTCATCCTCTTACAAAATATTGAATACCTTGCTATACAACTCAAATTGTCTCTTCTCCAACTATTGGAATAACCTTGGCTCTCCTATTACAGAGGATCAAAAACTCTTAGCCATAAAATCTACCTTAGAACTCTCCCTCTTCAAGAAACTCTTATATACTCAACTGATGCTAAACAATAACTCTTACTACACTCCTGTAATACTTAATAAATTTAACCCCAACTCATCCCCCTCTTGTACTTGTTGTCCTTATCCGAGAGCGGATCTATTACACATTATGTGGTATTGCAGCCACTCTCACAAACTCTGGTGCTCTCTAAAAGTCCGTCTGCAAAAATGGGTTATTACACCTCCACACTTTCAGTGAAACAGCCATTCTTCATATTCCTACCTCCAAATTGTCTAAATTACAACTCCACATTTTAATTATTCTTTGTTCACTTATTAAACTATACATCACTAATAACTGGTTGGATCGCACCAGACTTTGTTGGAAAGGTTTCAAAGAGATGGCTTATAAACACATTTCAGCTCATAAATTCATTATAAAGGGTCCCAAAAAGAGAGCCTATTTTAGTAAATTATGGAAATATCTTATAGATTTAATCTTTAGTGAATAACTCCCTACCCATGCATTTAGTGCAATATGTATACTTACTCCTGTTAATTAATGGAGATCCACTGTCAACTCAATCAATGTTATTTTTCCTACTTCATGTAATACTCCTGTAGAGATTTGGTAGCATATTATTTTGTAAATATTGTATATAAATGTTTTTGGCTAGATTGATTACAATGCTTTCCTTGTGTTTTTCTTTTTCTTCTTTTATGTACCACTGTTAAACTGTTTTGATACTCACAATATTCTGTAACAAATCAACGTATTATTTTAATGTTCTTAACTGCAATGTTTTCCATTTTTCTGTATGCATTGTTTCATATTATGGAAAATAAAAGAATTATTTGAAAAAAAAAAAAAATACCCGAGTCATTACTTTGGTCTATAGCTCTACCCCAGCACCTAGCCTTTAAATTGTTATTGCAACAAGACACACAACTTATAAAAATAAAAAAAAGAAGTGTGCAGATTTGCACAATGAATAAAAGATTTTCTCATTTTGAAACCGAAAACCACCCAGAGCTATTTTCTAAAAATGAATAGTAGTCCAAAATGAAACAAGTGGGCATTTAAATTATCATTTTCATGTAACTTTGATCTGCATTAAGTATCACCTTAAGTGTAATAGCAACATTTTTATACATTTATGTAGCTGTTATCCACCTGTGGAAGCAATAAAGATATGGTACGGATATATGATGTACCAGAAGCAAGACATTCATACAAACACAAGTTTATTTTCACAAACCAAAAATGATGACCAGAACAATAGCCCATTTGTTGTTTCAGTCTGAAATAAAAACAAACAGTGCCTTTGGCTACTTTTCCCCAATATTCACAGCCTACACAGGCTATGCAGGGAATAACTCTCAAATGCCCACCCATCCTTACATCATGCTACTCATTTTACCTTCCATCTATCATAAACATACACTACTTTTAACTATAACAAGTCCCCATCAAATAAAAACCCTCTTCAAATGTCTTCCTAAATGGCATAACAGACCTAGAATTAACCCCACTATCTTTAAGGTTGACTAAGTTACCTCCAACACTCCTCAGAGACTGCTTTTCTAATAATACCACCCTTCATTTATAACCGCTGAATATATCATCATCATCATCATCATAATCAACCCCCTTCTTCCCATTTGCTTCATGGGGTCAGGGTGTCATGTTACCTATCACCATCTTTCTCGATTCGATACCACACTCCTGCCTTCTTCTACACTCATGCCTGACTGTTGCAGATCTTCTCTCACATAGTCCACCCACCTCTTTGCTGGATGCCCTCGTTTTCTCTTACCTTCTTCCTTTCTGGAAAAATCTTATACACCAGGTTGTCATCTGCTTTACTGAAGATCTGCCTGAACCAACGTAATCTGTTATCTTTGACCTTTTCCGATTCACTCACGTTAACCACTGAAAATATAACCTCTTCATTTACACACACTACCCAAAACGACCCCTTCCTCCCTCATACCCTCACTCAGAGGTCAAACCTTAGACCTAAACTAAAAATGATTCTGCCTCTATTTAACAATTATGCAAGTAATTTAACTTCTACTTCTACGCAGTTTTATTGAACCTAGTCAGGTCTCTTAAACCACCTAATCACAACTCCTTTCAGATGGCCGTGCTAAATGCAGGTAGTACGCTCAAAAAACGGGTACAGTTAAGGTCCTTCCTTACTATAACATACCTGATATTCTAGCCCTTTCTGAATCCTGGATTAAATGTAACTCCCTCAATCTCAGTTACCTTTTCTCAAATTATTCCCATCTTTTTAATGCTTGACCAGGTAGCATACATGGAGGAAGTACGCTTTTCCTCATTACAAAACAGAAAAAACTCATTACTGATTACTCCCCACAAATAAAGCAACTCCTTCAATGATCATGACCCTAACAGGCTAAACATTACTTTAACTCTAGGTAAAAACTATCCCCCAACAGTAGTGGTAGCCTATCTTCCCCTCCTACTAACTGCTCAAAATGTAGTTCTTTGTTCTCAGACATCGCAGAGGTCTACTCCTCTTACAAAACATATGCTCATTCTTGATGACTTCGACATCAGTTTTCTAAATGCAAAAAAATTACTCTGACTCAGAAGACATAATGTCCAACCTGGACATTTCAAAGCTTATGAAAGATTTTTCCCAACCCAAACCAACCCAACCTCTAAGTCACCCCCTTCTAGAACTTTTAAGAACAACACCACCACCATCCAAAATATATCTATCCTCTACCCTTCTAGAAGTGAACAATGCCCATGGCCTTCATCTTAAAATCCCCCTTTCACAAAGAACATTATTAGCCTACTGGCCCAAATGTTGCAGCACTCCTGGGAAGACTTACTGGCTCTACATGATTATAATGACATCACCAATCCCTTCAAACCTACCTTATCGAATTATAGGATACTCACTTTCTAGTAGTTATCTGGCTTTATAATAACTCCTGCAACAATTGGCTAACTAAGGACCTTAGAACCCTCTGTAAAAACAGAGACAAGGCCTTGAAAATAGAGCAAAAGGGCCCTATAAAAGAATATACAGATTACTATACCACACTAAGAAACTTAGCCAGAGAAACAACTAAGTATCACAAGGCAAACCTCCTTGCCTTCACCCAAAACTCAGTCATCCACAACCAAAATAAATTCTTTAGACTTGTTAACAATATTGCTGATAGGATCCCCCCTGCCCCAAATCACTACCTGTGAAAAGACTCCATTCCTACGCCATCTTGGCTTCTCACCCCAGCTGACATTCTACAATAGTTCTATGATATCCCTCAGCTAAGTTCCCCACTTTATCAACTTTATCTTCACGTATAATGAAACCCTGTATTACACACTTTCCTTCAACTTCAAGGTTATAGCTACCAAGACTATCATTAACCTCCTTAATAATATTCCACCAGATCTCCCCCTAGCCCCCCCATGTGAGTGTCTATATCCTTGGTTTGTCCATCTCTGCAAAGACTGCATCATGACTTATCTCAAACATCTCCACAATCCTTGTCTCATTAGAGTTATCATGCCCCAAAAGTGGAATCTTACCCTGGTTAGATTTATACATAAATACACCAACCTCTTTCTCAGCTAGAGTGTCTTCTGTGTGGAGACATGCATGAATGGGTGTACCTTTGTTGAAGGCTGTGCATCAGGGCCAGCAACTCAGCATGTAACTGCCAATCATTAGCGGACCGGAGTTCCTCTGTGGCGACCTCTAACCGGGAAAAGCCGAAAGACACAACAACAACAACAACAACACCAACCTCTATCCATACCAAGGACTTTAAACCCATCTCAACCCTGCCAGCCCTAAGAAAGATTTTAGAAAAAATGGTTTACAGTAAACTCACCTACTACCTTTAAATGTACGGGATCTCCCCACCACAACAGTACTGGTCAGGTCACAGTATAACGACTGCTATTTACACACTTACAGATGGCACCCTTTAAAATATGGAAAAGGGCAACCTTACAGGTACTTTGTCTATTGAACTAGCTAGGGCATTTAATATAGCCAACCACATCCTGCTAGTAAATTCCCTACTTGATACTGGAATCACTTTACAAGCCACTCGGTAGTTCAACAACTAGCTCTCTAACATGTCCTTCACAGTCCACATTAACTTAACATCCTGTTTCCATTTATTCCTGTCCTCTGCATCTTGCTCTATCACACCAACCTACCGCATGTCCTCTCTCACCACATCCATAAACCTTATATTAGGCCTTCCTCTTTTCCTGTTACCTGGTAGCTTCATCATTAGCATCTTTTTCCCAATATACTCAGCATCCTTCCTCAGCACATGTCCAAACCAATGTAATCTTGCCTCTCTGGCATTGTCTCCAAACCTTCCAACCTGGGCTGACCCTGTAATATACTTATTCCTAATCCTGTCCACCCTCATCACACCCAGTGCAAATCTTAACATCTTTAACTCTGCCACATCCAGCTCAAACTCCTGCCTTTTTGTCAATGCCACTGTCTCCAACCTATATAACATAGCTGGTCTCACTACCCTCTTGTAGACCTTCCCTTGTACTCTTACTGGTACTCGTCTGTCACAAATCACTCCTGACACTCTTCTCCACCAACTCCATCCTGCCTGTACTCTCTTCTTCACCTCTCTTCCACACTCACCGTTACAATGAACTATTGATCCTAAGTATTTAAACTCATCCATCTTCGCCACCTCTACTCCTTGCATCTTCACCATTCCTCTATGCTGCCTCTCATTCACACACATTTATTCTGTCTTAGTCCTGCTGACCTTCATTCCTCTTATCTCTAGAGCATATCCCCATCTCTCCAGGGTCTCTTCCACCTGTTCTCTACTCTCACTACAGATCACAATGTCATCTGCAAACATCATAGTCCACGGGGACTCCTGTCTGATCTCGTCTGTCAACCTGTCCAACACCATTGCAAATAAGAAAGGGCTCATGGCTGATCCTTGATGTAACCCCACCCCCATCTTAAACGCATCCATCACTCCCACTGCAGACCTCACCACTGTCACATTACCCTCGTACATATCCTGTACCACTCTTACATACTTCTCTGACAGTCCTGACTTCCTCATACAATACCACAGCTCCTCTTTAGGCACCCTGTCATATGCTTTCTCTAAGTCTATAAAAACACAAGGCAACTCCTTCTGACCTTCTCTGTACTTTTCCATCAACACTCTAAGAGCAAGCATCGCATCTGTAGTGTTCTTTCCCGACACGAAACTATACTGCTGATCACTAATCATCACGTCCCTTCTTAACCTAGTTTCCACTACTCTTTCCCATAACTTCATGCTGTGACTGATCAATTTAATCCCTCTGTAGTTACTACAGCTCTGCACATCACCCTTATTCTTAAAAATTGGTACCAAAACACTTTTTCTCCATTCCTCAGGCATCCTCTCACTTTCCAAGATTTCATTAAACAATCTGGTTAAAAACTCCACTGCCATTTCACCTAAACACTTCCATGCTTCCACAGGTATGTCATCTGGGCCAACAGCTTTTCCATTCTTCATAGCTATCTTTACTTCCTCCTTGCTAATCCATTGTACTTCATGATTCACTATCCCCACATCATCCAGCTTTCTCTCCCTCTCATTCTCTTCATTCATCAACCCCTCAAAATACTCTTTCCATCTTCTCAACACACTCTCCTCACTTGTGAGTATGTCTCTCTCATTATCTTTTATCACCTTTATGTGGTGCGCATCTTTCCTAGCTCGGTCTCTCTGTCTAGCCAATCAGTACAGGTCCTTTTCTCTCTCCTTAGTGTCCAACCTTTCATACAACTCTTCATATGCCTTATCCTTAGCTTTCGCCACCTCTCTCTTTGCCATGCACCTCATCTCCTTATACTCCTGTCTACTTTCTTCATCTCTCTGATAATCCCACTTCTTCTTTGCCAACCTCTTTCGCTGTATACTCTCCTGTACTTCCTCATTCTACCGCCATGTCTCCTTGTCATCCTTCCTCTGTCCAGATGTCATACCAAGCACCTTTCTAGCCGTCTCCCTTTCTAGCTCTGCTGTAGTTACCCAGCTATTTGGTAACTCTTCCCTGCCACCCAGTGCCTGTCTTAACTCATCCCTGAACTCCACCTCACAATTACCCTTTTTCAATTTCCACCATTTGATCCTTGGTGCTGCCCTCACACTCCTCCTCTTCTTGATGACCAACGTCATCCTACAAGCCACCATCCTATGCTGCCTAACTACACTTTCCCCGGTCACCACTTTACAGTCTCCAATCTCCTACAAACTGGCCCTCCTACATAAAATATAATCCACCTGTGTGCATCTTCCTCCACTCTTGTATGTCACCCTATGCTCCTCCCTCTTGCAACTGCCACAGCAGAGGAACATGGAGTAATTGTCACTTAAACTTGATATACAATATAACACAGGCATCTCTATCTGTCCTCTGCTTTATGGTGTTGGCACAATGGGAGGAGTGCTATGTGTTTGGCAATAACCCATTTCATAGATGTATTCATTTTTACAAACAGTTTGTGGGCAATGTTTTTATTTTATGGGGAGGGACGCTTGAACAGTTGCACGCTTTTGTTGCATATTTAGAAACTACCACTGATTTTTTTTACATTTCACAATGCAACATGATACTGAAAGCATTGATTTTCTTGACATTAGGTTGAAACAGGACACTGTGTCTGGGGAAATACACAGTGCCCTTTATCGGAAGGAGTGCTGAAAAAATAGTATCCTGCATAGATCTAGTATGCATCCTGGGCATGTTCATAGGAATGTCGTAGAGACAATTCCTTAGAGCGTCTAGACTTCATATTCAAGGGAAGGAGTTTATTAAAGCAGCTGAAATTATAGGGAATAATTTTTTGATTAGAGGGTGTGACGGTCATGCCCTGGCCCAGCAATCAAGGCGACTCTATCCTTACCACTAACACCAGGGAGGGCATCTCATATAAGAGGAAAGGATAAAAAATGCACACAGTAAAGTACAATTTCCCTTAGGTGCACACAGAGATCACAGTCAGTCTGGGGCTGGTTGCTCCCTTGCTCCTCAGGACCCCAATAAGGCTCCCCACTGGCACAGCTATAGGGTCCAGATCTCAGCCTAGCTGGCAAGCTAACCTTCAGTACTCTCTCTGTCCCACCAGTGCTTCATATCTCTGCCCAGGTAGCTGACACACCACACACACACTTTGAGATAAGTATTTATACAACTTCACAGACACTCCTGGGAAAGGTTGACACAGATTCTCCAGCTGTGCCCCTTTGTCCAGACTATACAGTAGTAATTACTGCCACCACCAGCTAATACTTATCAGCTACCCAAAGACCCTTAAAAGGGTGTCCAATTATTACTGTGCAATATTATTATCCAATTGGTAATGTGACTAAGTTTAAGGCTTATTAGAGTGGCCTTGTACAATAAACTCTATAAATATGCAATGCACTCTAGAGCTTATTTATCTCTACACAAACCAGCCACAGGTAAAAGGTTTTTAAAATATTTAATAATAAATAATTAAAAGCACAAGACAATACCACTACACTACAGCACCACTCAAGAGTTCAGAGATCACACAGAAACTTAAAACAATACAGTAGAAAAGTTCTGATATAACAGAAAAACACGAGTCTAATCTTTATAGTCCTAGCTATTTCTACAAGAAAACATACTTCTAAGATACTACTTACATAAAGAGAGCATAAGGTAGTGCTGAGAGTTGGATATCAAGATCAAAATGCTTACAGTCTCTCTCTGAACAATAGTTTTTAAACTCACTAACAAACATCTCTGCTGGGCCCTCCCAGATTACATCATGTTGACAGTTAGGTTTTCCCAGTATACACATTACATCATTTTGACAATTAGTCTGGAGTTCCCAGGCCAAAAGGCTACATTATTTAACAATTTATTACCTGCTCAGGAAACTACAACAATAAAAGACATTTCATATGTACACTCTAGTAATTATTCCTTAAGTTAAGACAATAGAAAGAATGTGTTCAGTTAGCCTCTTCGGCACCACTATCTAGATCAAAAGGGTATACAAGACATAATTTTAACTTCAAAGAACATTTGAAATGCTTGGCTTAGTTTTCCTTACAGCAGATGGCAATGTTGTTACAATCTTGAAGTTCACATTGTACAGTGTTTTCTTTCATTTAAGAACATAAGCCTGTATTTTACATTTATATTTACAAATGTCAGAATTATGTATCACATTCTGTTTGACTAGGCTGGTAGCCTTCGCCCATCTTCCCCCAATCTTTACAGAGGGTACAAACAAGGTGAAGTGATGCTGCACAGAGACAAATACAGGATTTAAGAGAGGACATAGGGGAAACAATATTTATATAGGGGGAATCATATGGAAGAGGTTCCACATAGAAAGGATGGTAATGATCTTAGAATGATCCTTACATATTCAAGTGACATCAAGGGGATCTGTAATGTGATAAGAACAACTGGAAGATTCTGATGTCAGTTGAGGAGATGAAAGGGATTGTAGAAGAAGTACCTTGTGACACCTTTAAAAACAATCACAATCGTAAGCAGCTTTTATGTGATAAAGATGGGAACTGTCACTCTGTAGTTTCACAAAGAAAAGACGCCCACCCATGTTTTAGATGTACGTGTTGTAAATTTATTTACAAAGGAAATGTATTTTTACATACACAACAGAAGAAAGAATATCATTTTGATGAGTATGGAGATTGTACCGGTAGAACATAGTCTATATGGCTACATGTGGTCTCTGTGACTCCTTTTATGTGGGTAAAACCATGAGATGACTAAAGGAGTGGGTTTCCAAACATCTGAGTGACGTTAGGCAGCAGGATGTAAAAAAAAACATTTTGAAGCATATTAAAGAGAGCACAAGACATTCTTTTTAGTTTAGGATGGTACAGAGCATAGGTAACAATAAAAGAGGGAGAGATGTTAATAACCTAGTAGAGAAAGCAGAGATGTGCTGGATAGGTAGGCTGCAGGCATATAAATCTCCAGGTCTTAATGCCTACTTACCAATTAAATCTGCACTGAAAGGGCAAAGGCTTAGGAGGGATGTGTGAAATCTTGATAGAGAGGGTGTGTTAGTAAATTAAGTCTTGCTTGGGTATGTCTTAGTATTTAAATGTTCTTTAACTGACCTGTTTTATATGGATCTGATGAAGGATTGGGTGATCTGAAAGTTCTTATCCTAGTGAAGAAAATGTTCCATTTTACTGGTGTCATATATTCTGTTACCCTGGCCGTGGTGACTGTGGTAATTATTTTGTTGATTGGGTAATTTATATTACACAGTTCTTCAGTGGGAAGCTTCCTATCTTTGTCTTTTGTTCCTCTTTGCTTGGAAGCAGACCCACACATGGCTGAAGGGTTATCAGTTACAGCTGATGAGTTGGATTATTGACCATGGACCAGTGGCATGAATGAGACCATTGGCTTGAACTCTGTGAGTAATATTAATGATAATGAACTGTTGAATATTCCCTGGTGCATGGCCAAGAAGGGCACGAATAAGGGCTCACTATGTCTTAATGTGTATCCCCTGTTCTTCCCTGACTTAAATACAGACACTAACCATAGCCCTGAAGAGTGCCTGGATCATAGTGCTTTTGTATGCAGCACTAGAGAACTTGAGAACAGCCTGTTTGATTTAAAGAGACTTCAGTGGCAACGTCTCCATTTGGAGGCATGCCTTCATTACAGGATCATTCCCAGAGGCCTATGGATATTGGTTATGCCGACACAAGGTTGAATGCATCCAAATTTACTGAAGGAATGGCAGAAGCTTAACCTAGAGAAAAGTTTTGGGTACATGAAGCCCATGATTAAGTATTTTGGACCAACGGAACAACAGCTGATTGATTATATTGAGCGGAAACAACAGGAAATAGAAGGTACATTTACTATTAATTTTTATGTCGACAAAATTAATGACATTTATTTAAAAGTGTCTGTTTTTGATAATAAGATAGAGCGACAGAAGTTGAAAAAACTACAAAGAGACTATGCTGATTTTTTGTAAAGGGGGAGTATTTGCACGGAAATAGCCTGCATTTGAAGGGTCGAGGAGACAAACATTTGCATGTGTGAATGAGCATATAGAAAACAACTACAAATTGAGTTGCATAGCGAGATTCAGCCTCACTCAGGAAATTCTCACACTTCTGTGAGAGAAAATATGACAGTGGTAGATACCACTATAAAAGAACAGCAACAAAATGAATATCCTAGAATATCAGGTGCAGGAGCGAGACCTGAGACAAGTATTGTTTCCAAAACTGCTTCTAAAACGTTTTTTCACTCATTACCCCTCCAAGTGAGGGAAGTATGGAAGGGGAAATAGATGAGGTCTCTGAGCTGAGTGAGAAAGAGGGGGAGATATCCCTTGGAAAAAAGAAGAGTCAAACGTTAACATCAGCCTATGAAGAGACATTCCCTGGGATTCATGAAGCTTGCGCCAGATGCAGGCATAGCGTCGGTGTTCTAACACCAAATATGGCCGCCGAGTGATTCAGGTACGAGCTGTTTCCACATGCACTACCTGCGTACGCTACGCCAGCACAACTCCTGAGCCTTGTATGCTAATTACCCCATGTGCAGCAGTGTAGCATGCAAATGAAGGTATGTAGCGATTCAGGAAGCAGTGCAGGCATAGTGTAAGCATGCAGAAATGTAAACTGTAGAAAATGGTTTACATTTTTGCAAACATAAAATCGGAGCCACGACAACCGACCAAACACATATATTATATTGTTAATATATGCCAATGGCTAAAAATATAGCCACTGGCATAAAAAAAATGTACAAAATATAAAATTAACATTTATATATATATATATATATATATATATATATATATATATATAGTCACACTATCGCGATGTGGAAGCGCAGGGAAGTGGTGCGCAAAGGGGATTGTAAGGAATATATAAAAATATAGAATAAAACTGCAATGAAACACGTATCACAATTTCCCCAAAGTAGTCAATGACAGGCATGCTACACCATACTTATGGCGCAAGGGTTGCTAAGGGGCAGTGACAGTGTTATGTACAGTAGCTAGGAATTAGTAGGCAATGCCATGCAAATTAGAGGAGTAATAGTGAATTGCAGATTCCCCGCTGATGTAAGAATGCACCTCACAGCGTAGCGTTATAACACCGAGGTGTGCCCTTGAGATAAAAATGACATCAAGATCGGGGTGTGTCACCCTTGCTGTAAACACATTGGAGCATTGCTAAACCGGTTTGCCCTTAGCTAGGCAAAGCTGCAGGATAGGGGTGTGTCGAATTGCCCATAGCTATGCTTAGCTGAGAGTACACAAGGTAACTGAGTAAGCATGTGAACGGAGATGAAAACGAGCGTAAACCCGTTAAACAAGTATGAGCGGCGCACACTGCAGCTGAAACAGGAAGGATATAGGAAAGAAATAAGGAAATGCTGCAGCAGTGAAATTGGAGTACAAATGACTAACTAACACCTAGGAGCCTACAGTGGGCCATTGACAACAGCTAACAAGGTTGCAAACAGCTACCTGCAGAACAAGAAAGGGGAGGGGCTGTACTGCAAAGAAAACAGTAAAGTGTCAAAGTAGAACAAAGCCGATTTGCAGTATATCAGCTACAAGGCACATTTTGCCATGACTGGGTAGGGAAAGTACAAAACAAGAAAGACGGCAGGTGGATGCATGCCTGATAATGGGAGGGGATCCAGGTCTAAAGGTGAATTAAAGGGCAACAGATTAATCAAGACAGGCAAGTAGATCTCCACAGTAAAGGCCCCACATTTGCAGTACTCATTGCAAAACCCATAATTAAGACACGCTGCAGCTGGAATAGCTCATACACACCCACTGACATCAGCAGCATCCATAGCACAATACTATAAAGTGTGAAAGCACCTCACACACATTTGTGTATTCCCATACAGTCTGCACCAGTGGTGTATAAAGACGGGGAACTTTTATTATGTACATGTTAGGGGCTGCCATAGCTTTGATCCACCAACATGTGTTGGAGACTGAAGGTGGTGTGGAGGATGACACACATGACCACGTCAGGCACCAGAGGAGAAGGAGAGTGTTCAGATCCAGGGTAACCTATCAGGGGCTACATAATCTGGAGATAGTAGAGCATTACAGGGTGGACAGGGACATCCTACAGCAACTTGTGGAGCTGTGCCGGCCACGCCTCAGAGCCAGAGCAAACAGAGGGGAACCCATCCCAGTGGATACGAAGGTATGTGTAAGCCTGAGAAAACTAGCTACAGGTACCTTTCAAAGACCAACTGGGGATATCACGGGGATTTCACAGGCATCAGCATACAGGGTACTACACCAGTTCCTAGATGCCATGTTACCACATGCCAATGAGCACATATACTTCCCCCAAACACAGGAGGAGTTGGCCAGCAATATGTATCTCTTCCACCATGTGGCAGAATACCCAGAAGTATTGGGTGCAATAGACTGCACACACATACACATCAAGTCACCACCTGGTGAGCAGGGTAGGCGTTACATAAACTGCAAGGGATACCCTTCCATCAGCTGCCAGGTCATGTACAATGCCCAGAACATTATCATGAATGTGTGTGCTGGCAGCCCTGGAAGCTATCATGACTCCCACATCTGGCATGCCTCACAGCTATATCAGTTATTTGCCAGGGGGGACATCCCAAATGGCCAACTGGTGGGGGATGCTGGCTATGCACTGGAACCATGGATGATGGCTGCCATCAGAAATCCACACACACCCATGCAGGAACGCCATAATGAGGCACACGCACAAACCAGAATCATCATAGAGCATGTGTTTGGGATGCTGAAATCATGGTTCTGTTGCTTGGACATATCTGGTGGAGCCTTGCAGTACTGTCCAGGCACATGTGCCCACATCTTCATAGTGTGTGCCATGCTACACAATATGGTCCTGCGGAAACAGCTGCAGCAGGGAGAGAATGGTGAAGGCTCTCACAGCCCACCACCATTGCCAAGGGCCCCACAGGCACAGAGGTACTCAGACCATGGACACCCTGAGCCAGCCCCAGTAAGCAGAAGGAGGTGTGCCCAGTATGCCCATGCCTTGGAAAAGAGGGAACATATAGCACACACACTGACAGTGTAGGCACCTAGGGACTTGCATCTTTCTCCAGCTGCACATGCAGTAAAAATGGATGGCACACACACAAGACTACCTGTAAATTGTCATGTATAGGCAGTCTACTGTGTGCATCTAACACAGGCAGCCCTCAACTATTGCACACACAACTGCCATTGGCACAAGGTAAGTCAACACCTGAACAGTAAATTAAGCTATCAGCATATGCAGATACTGTATGTATAGATTCATAGGTAGGTACTTGGCTAACTGCCAGAGGCCATTCATAAGCCCAGCCAAAATGTGTCAGCTTTTGCCACCCCATTGATTCATTAACTGTCCCTCTGTGGAGCAGAGCCAATGACGGGATCCCTGTAGTGCATCTACTGTTCCCCATCCACTCTTCAAGGTTTCTCTTGCAAAGTGTTAAAGAGGGGATCTGTATAATGTAGTTAGGGATGTTGTTCCAAAGTATGGGGAGTGTCTGTGACAGGAAGCTGTCCTTCCAGCATCTTCCAGTTATTGTTGTGACAAGCTTCAGCTCACTACAGTGTGTGGCTCACTGTGACATGGATTCCCATAGGTGGAGCATATCCATCAAGCCTGAATTCGACATGGTTGTGTTGACCAGCGAAGATCATCTCTGGGTAAACGAGATGCCACTGAGTAAAGCAGGAGTTTATTCAGTCTGGCTGCATAGGTCATATGTTGGAGGCCAGTATTCCCCTTGGCGAGGTACATTTGTGGACCTCCCAGCTGTTGGAAGTGTCTTCTGAGGTACATCCCACATGGGTTATTATACCCTATGATGGGACTGATGAGTGATGAGTAAAGGGGCACTATAACCCCAGTATGTCTAGATGGGAATCCTTTAGTAATCAGATGGCCTACATAGAAGGATGTCCTAACTACTGTGGAGATATGATTGTCAAAGGGGAGATCACTATCTACCTTAGTCCCCAGATACCCCATTACCTTGTCCATATTAAAGTGGCTGCCACTTATGTGTTAATATGTGGGTGCTAGCTCCACAATGGAATGACCATGCAGTTAGTGACACTTGGCTGGAGGCCATGATGTCACCCTGTGACGTTTTCTGTGCGGCCCATTGAGGGATGTCTGTGTCAGCTGGACTATCAATCATGGCTCCTAGTTTGCAGTCATTGCAAAACATGGTCTGCCGTAGTCCACCTGTGTTTGCCTGTACCTCTGAGATGTATATGCCAAACAGTAGGGCTCCCAGGACTAAGTCTTGTGGGACACCAGTTATGACTGGTCAAGAGTTGGACCTGGAGACCGCTAGTCGTACCATGTGGGTTCTGTGTGTAAGTCCATTGGCAACCCAACCTGTGATGTATGGGTGCATGTACTGGCTGGTGTGTTTATCAATAATACCTGAGTGGGGCATGGTGTCAAAAGACTTTGCGAGGTCCAGGTAGTATGTGTGAACCACCTCCCTATCATCTAATGTCTTGGTGACTGTATGTAAGACGTCAAGCAGGTTCAGTAGGCATGAACTGCACTCAACCAAGCGGACCTGGGTTGGGTCACGTGTTCAGAGGTTACCAATGTCTTTGTTAATGAGTGCCATGAGGATGAGAACCATACCATTGCAGACCAGGCTAGTCAGGCTTATGGGGTGGTAGTTACCATGGTCAGTTGTGATTCCACCTTGATGGAGTGGAATAACCGTTGCCACGTGCCATTATATGGGCATGTAGTTTGAGGAGAAGCTGAGGTAAGAAATCTTAATTAGGTGGGGGGGCAGGTTGTCTTGTACAGTTTGCAAGATGCAGTCTGGGACAACATCTGCCTCCATTGATGCTGTGTTCTGCTGTTAGAGATGGCCATTTTCACCTGTGTGTCTCTGATGTGTGGGATACTGTACCTTTCGGGTAGTGTTGTGAGCTCTTTAGGGGATGAAGTATGCACTGAATGTATCTGCAAGGAAGTTGGCGATACCAGTAGCGTCAGCATATTTTGTGCTATATTTCACCGGCACAGTGCAAATCTGTGTGTCACCACGTAGATCTTTGACATAGCCAAAGAAGGCTTTGTGGTTATCTTTCGAATCCTTGCGTATTCTCTGCTGCTGATGTTAGCCTTAGATGATGTCATGAGGGACCTACTTATCATACTAATAGTGGTCACTGATGTATGCCCTTCGTGGGATTTGCTGTTTGTCTGGAGTACTGTCCTACTTCTGTAGTATAGCCTGTTTATTGCAGAGGTCCACCAGCCGGTGTCCTTGTCTAGGAGGAGTGAGTCTTGGTTTACCAGTGATGGCACGATCCATATATCCATGTAGGTGCTTATAGACTGCATTTGTAAATCTGTCTGTATCTTGAGCAGTGTTTCCCCTTAGCATGGGGGCTGTGAAACCCCCTACAAATTTAGCTGTAGGAAAGGTATACACTGTGGTATCCGTGGGTGGAGGAGATGCTTGGGTGTCGAAACAGTGAATTGTTCATGGTCAGATCTAACCAGTGACCGGTTAACCTCTGCTGTGGTGCACCTGTTGCCCATGTTGGTGATGACCACTTCTAGTAGTTTCCACCCCACATTAGGGAGGTTACCACCTGATACAGGGCATATGAGATGATAAATTCCAGGAAGCACTGGGCCTGGAAGTGAGTACCGGAGTAAGTTTCCCAGTTAATGGTATGGCAGTTGACATCAGCCAATGCCAGGGTGTACATTAGGACTGTCATGTTCTCCACTGTCTCTAGGTAGGTGGAGTGGTGGCCCTGGGTCATAGGTTCATAGGTTCATAGGTTCATACTAGGCTATCTGCCCTAGGGCATTTATAAGCCTAGCCAGAGTGTGTTTGGCTTTCGCCACCCATTTTAAATTAATTTTGCTATGCCCTTTTTTCGAGGTTATACCCAGGGTAAACCTATGATCTCCCATCCACTCATCAAGATTCCTCTTGAAGAGAGTCAATGAGGGACTCTGCCTAACCTGGACTGGGATTCTATTCAAGAGTGAAGGGAGCCTCTGGGTTATGAATCTGTCCCTCCAGCATGTCCTATTTATTTCTGTGCTGAGGTTCAAGTCTCTTGAGTGCGTAGCTCGATGGGATTTGGATTTTCTGAGGTGCAGCATGTCCATTAACTCCGGGTTGGACATGACTTTATACGTCAGGCACAGATCGCCTCTGAGCAGGCGGTATTCCACTGAGTAGAGCTGGAGTTTCTTTAACCGGGCAGCATATGGCATCTGTTTGAGCCCTTTAATCCTCTTGGTGAGGTACTTTTGGGGTCTTTCCAGTTGCTGCAGGTGTCTGGTAAGGTACATCCCAAAAGGGGCATTGTACTCAATTATGGGCCTGATGAGGGATGAGTAAAGAGGCACGATGACCTACCCTGATCTAGATGTGAATCCCTTCATGATTAGATGGGCTATATAAAATGTCTTTCTAACCACTTTGGCCACGTGGTTGTCAAATGAGAGATTGCTATGTCATGGAGGGTGATCTGTAGCAGGCCACAGTTTACATTGCAGTTGTGGCTGATGTTAGCTGCACATGGATGATCTCAGAGGTATCATGCTGCCCCACTAACCTGGAGGTGTAGGTATCCCTGATGAATATGGATACAGCCCCTCCATGTCTGTCAGTGCATGTTCTGTGGGTGAAATGTGTGGTATGGGTTGTAGCCTGGTAGTGCTGGTGTGCTCTCAGGAGCCTTAAGACAGATCTCAGTTACTGCACAGATGTTGATGTTGTCCATCCAGAGGAGTGCTGTGAGTTTATGCATGTTGTGATCACAACCCCTGGTGTTGAGTAGCATAGCCCTCATTGAATCTGCTATTGTGCTGTTTATGGAGCTGGTATTCACCTTCAAGACTCTCCTAAATTAAGCACCATGGGGGCGCCAATAACCTTGGCCAGTATTCCAAAGCCTAAGGCTGACACATAAGCTGGTATGGCATCGTTGCATGCATGTTCCCCATCTGTGCTTGTTTTTCATCTCTCCTGTAGGTAACCTACTGGTAAGCAATAGAAAGCCTTAAACTTATACAAGTCTTTTAGCTTCCAAGATAGGCTTTTGGAGTGACTAAGTATCAGTGTTCTGTATGTTCTTGCTGTACTTAACTGTTTCCTGATTACATGGTGATTTCTTACTGTATATTGTGATCTGAAGGTCTGTTTATTCACATATTATGGCTGTGATGGCCTGCACGTTAGAGGTTCACAGATAGCCTACTACCTATCTGCCCAAGGGCAATTAGAAGCATAGCTACTATGTGTTGGTTTTCCCCACACCATTGATGAAGTAACTGAGACTCTGTCAAGCAAAGCCAATGAAGCAATTCCAGAAATAGTTGCTGGAAGCTATTGAAGACTGGGGTTGTGGAGGGTGATAGGGGCAGTTAGTGATCTAAAGAGGGCATGTTAATGTGGCAATTCAACACCATTCAATTCCCCCAACAGGTCTCGCAGCTATGAAACTGGACAGGCGTCCCCACCCCCTTGCTGTATGGTTCTGAGACACATGATCCCAGGGGTGTATATTCTGTAACCCATTCACACAACAAGGTTTCCCTTGAAGTGTGTCAGTGAGGGGCAATGCCTAATGTAGTTAGGAATGTAATGTATTGTCTCTCAGTACATTTGTTATATGTTGTTATTTCAAGAGTACATGAAGCTCAGTGAGTTTGGGGGCCTCCATCCTTTTCTTAGCCTAGCTTACACATAGAAATCATCTAAATAGTAAATAGGCGGAAGCAACGTTAATGTCAACAGTGTAATGGTTACAGCATCTGCATAGAATCTGTGCATTCGAGTTTCCAATCCCGATAAAGGCAGGGATGTTTATCATGTTCAAAAGTATACCTTAACCACAGCTTGCATATATAGGTAGTAATAGTCTGTATAATAAACATTCAAAACTCCAATATAAACCCATGTGTGCTGGAGAGTACAGTCAACAGAGAATGTAATGTTATGTCAGCACATAGTGAGATGTTACTTCACTGACATGTATATATCCTGAGTAGTTAGTGGATGTGGCCGTGTTTGCGCGCACAGGTTATACGTTACAAAATTTGTTTAATTGTGTTTAACCGCTGCTATAATGTCACACAAACACTTTTAAGCATGCTTACAACTGTTTAAATGAGCCTTATTCTGGGGGAAAAAAAACATTTGTAAAGCATCTCAGGTGTTGAACCCTGGACCATGCACACTATAGTCATGGGACTTACCACTAAGCCATCCAAGGTGTATACATGTTTCATGGTCTTGAGACTACACCTTATACCATATGCATTTCACTGTAATGATCACAAATGGGACAGTCACTTTGTGTACATATGTACAGTACATTGTAATGTACTGTAGTTTGTGAACCAACACATTCCAGTCTACATATGTAATACTGTTACAAATTAATATTATATAGGTTCATTATTAGTTTGTGAACCAACACATTCCAGTCTACATATGTAATACTGTTACAAATTAATATTATATATATATATATATATATATATATATATATATATATATATATATATATATACACACACACACATGTCAGTGATGTCTGTATATATAACAAACTGATAAACAAAAGCAGGGACCAATGGTGCAAAAACAACCAAGAAACGAAAAAAGGCACCACCAACCAGGAATGAACACGAACCAAAAAAGAATCCAAAAACAGTTTATTCCATAAACGCTAGTACTGTTACAACACGTTTTCGTCATCAACTTCCTCAGTGAATGAAAAGCAACCACTAAACAACGGTATATATATATATATATATATACACAAACCTACTAACATCAATTAAATCAATAAATCAATTCTTAAAAACAATTAATCAATTAGTTAATTATGCTAAAATAAACATTTTCACAAAGTAAAACTCATACATTTAATAATTTAATTAAAACCACATCTAATATTCACATCAATTTTAAATTCATCCAAAACTTTTATTAAATAACAAATGAAATAAAAAATAAAAACATTTGATTCAGACAATCTTTTAACTTGTAATATAATGTGTATGTCTCCACCAAGTGGTGAAACTAAATATGGCATTTAAATTAAATAGTTGTAAAAAGGATTTGTAAAAAGTGTATGTACATAATCTGTATAAAAGCTTATAAAATTGAGTTTAAATAATTATTTTAAATGAATGTTTACAGTACATCCTGTGTGTATTAAATTGATGAAACAACTATAGCAGTTAAAGTTTGGCAGATCTAATTTTAAGTACAGGTGCAAGAGATACCATTTCATTAAGACCCGGAGGTCTACTAGAATCCAACACAAGTTGCCAATAAAGCTCCCTATACTCAGCAAGTGTTTCCCACATACCACCCGTTGGACTCATCGCAACCACTTCCAAGATAAAAAATTGAAAGCCAGATGTTTTACAAGTGGTGGTGTGCTTGTATACTGCATTTTTCTCATTTTTTGTTCTTATTTCGTATAGATGCTCGTAGATCCTCTGCTTTAACTTCCTTTCGCTTTTCCCAATATAAAATGATTCACATACCTTGCAAGTTGCTATGTAAACAATCTCTTTGGTGTTACAGTTAGCATATATATTATACAGTTACATCAATAGCCATATATATAAACATCTATGAACACACTTCATGAAAGAAGCACTCCACAGGAATTGGATTGTACACAAAACACATGCAGCTCTGGTATTATAACAATTAATATTAACCTAATTCACCATAGAAGGGGTGGTTGTTGTGTATGTGAAGATTGGGGTGGGGGAGGAATGATGTGTAATGCAATCAGGCATCAAGGAGGGCCTAGGTTGGATGTCCAATAAGTGAAATGGAGAGATATACATGGAGTATCGGGACAATATAAAAAGGACACAAAGCAAGAACCTTTCTCATTCATAATACCCCTGTCATGTCATATTGCAACACCTAATTTCACAAACATATGAACATTAACATGTATCAGACATATGCACACCAACTGACTGTCACATTTGTTTTCAGTATTGAGGAATGTCTGTACTACAATGTATATTCTAAACACCATACCATTTGCACATATCTCAGATGCCTTAGTGGTAAAGTCAGTGACTGTGGTGTTCATGGTCCTGGGTGCAAGGGCTGTTAGGTTATTTTGTGGGCCACAATAAGGGCTGTTGGATGCAGGTGGATTAAAGCACTCTTATGCAGTTGTAAGTGGGTTTCCATGGGTTTGCTCGATGGTAAGTGGCGCTGAAACACGGTAAACAGAGAGGCGTTTCACAGGTTTAACCTTTGCTTAACATCATGCAGACCACAGACAAACCTGCTTACAACCACGTAAATGTGCGTTATTCACACTTTCCCTACCAGTGCCTACACTGAGAGGTAAAATAATAACACCATCCAGGAGTAGAACCCACAACCATGTACTCCATCCTCAAAGTAACCTAACACTAAGCTACCTGGGATGTACCTATCCCAGTTGTGTATGCAGACAGGTTAAAACACAAAAGGGAGGAATGTGTTGAAATAGGACAACCTGCCATGTACCCAATTAAAGGTGTATGGTCATATATAGATATATATATATATATATATATATATATATATATATATATATATAGAGAGAGAGAGAGAGAGAGAGAAAGATACATAGAGACATGTCAATATAAATAGGTCTACATATATATGTAGATATATAGATAGGTTAAAAACATCTACACATCTATGGAGGTACAGATAAACATATGCAATAATATATATATCTATATACATATACATAATATATATATATATATATATATATATATATATATATATATATATATATATATATATATATATATATATATATATATATATATATATATATATATATATGTGTGTGTGTGTGTGTGTGTGTATGGGTCTACTTGAAAACACTGACACGCCAAAAGACCGACGATGAGAACACCGAGACCGGAAGATCGACAACTGAGATGACCGACAGTTTAAAAGCCCGATGCTGAGAACACCAACATGTTAGGGTAAGTGTGCGATAGTGACAGACTTTAGGGTTAGGGGCGGGTTAAGTAAATTAGGGTTAGGGCATGGGTTAAGTGAGTGTGCGATAGTGACGGACCCTAGGGTTAGGGTTTGGGTTAAGGTTAGTGCATAGATAGTTGTGTATGTAAGGTTTAGTGTAGGTTTGTAAGGTTTTTGGTGTGCTTGTGTTGTGTGTGTATTTTTCAGAAAAGGTATTTGTTTTGTTTTGTTAATTGTCGGGATTGTGGTTTGTCGAGCATGTGAAGTTTCTTGCTTTTAAACTGTCGCTCATCTCAGTTGTCGATCTTCCAGTCTCGGCGTTCTCATCGTCGGAGTTTTGGTGTGTCGGTTTTATCAAGTATACCCATATATACACATACATACATGGCTGTAGACAGCATCCGAAGTGGTCATATCTGAGTATAACATGGATCATAGCAATCACACATTCCGCCCCCCCAAACAATATGAACATAACATATGAAGAGTATATGCCAATACACTATTACAAATATGTTCTATGGACACAGTCACCAACACAACTGCAATTACTGCAAATATCCATGACAGAAATACACAGACAGCTTTCATTTTGCAAAACTTTATTACATTCCGATGTATTGCCCAAAGGATTCAAGGACTAACAGTACCTGCATGCTATAGCGGAAGCATTTAATAGTGCCTTAATGAATCAGCCTGCAATTACCATAGTATTAGACCACTAAGGGATAGGTGTTCACATAGGGAAAGAACACCCACACACATATAGACGTTGTATAAAAGGGGTTCCTACACACCTGCATGTGCTATGTACACCCACCAACATCTACCCCACAACCAAAATAATTACATCAATACATACTGTCATACCATAACCAATTATTCAACCACTGTACAACATCTGCTGAAACCTTAACATACCTGAACACAGACACACCAACATGGCGCTATGTGAAATAGTTGCCGTTATACAATTGAACAGCTGCTGATGTAACAGGATTTGCATGAACTAATCCCGTTTCAGAGAGTTGAAAGGTTCATACACCAGGAAGTGTTACCGAGTACTGATTATCATCACAGTATGATACACAGTAACACCAAACTAAATATGTCTGCTAAGCACACTGTAAACCCCCTAACATTATATGCATAGCTATGCAGCCTTGAGCTGGTCAAGCAACTTGGTCAGACTGAAACATATGCAGAAGTATTAGGTACAAACAAATGCTGCACAAGTAGCAATGTTCAGAAATATAACAGCAGTAGTCACATTTAGACCAAATCCTCTAGGCATTACACACAATATGTTACTGTTCATCTCCATACAGCTGTTGCAATAGATTCCAAGCAACACTTCCACACTGTCTTCCTCACAAGTAAGGCAAAGGGACAATGCCCAAATGGAGTACTCATTTATACTCCACTGTAGTCATGGTATTGGCTAAGGCAGTAGCAGCACACTTGTTGGACCAACCCTGACACCGACAGTGGCTGGAAAAAAAATGGTTAATTCCAAGCCCATATATATCATCCCTTGTGGTGTATGAGGAGTTTGCCTTGTGACCTACAGCAGTGCACACATAGAATACTACAAGCATTACTACTGCTCAACAATACATCACTACAAGATAGCTATTTCCACTATATGCATTGATTGATATATATGGAATATGATATGCATTGATATGCATTGATTACACTGTAATTATTACAGACAGGTACTACATACACAGACATACTAAATGTTATACATACCCTCTTGGTTATTGGAGGTGTTATTGACTGGTATTTTAATCTTTTTCGGTTTGTGTTTCAATCTTCTGTTGGGTATTTTGTACTGTTCTGCAGGTATATACAGACGGTTTGAATGTGTGACAAGGCATCCTTTTATAGTTAGAGATTAGTAACATGTGCTATCCTGATCACCAACTGGTGTTCAGAAGTAGTTAATTGCATGCACATCGGCTGTGCAGGTACTCCATTAGCAAATACAACATCTGCTGAAACCTTAACATACCTTTGCCTTACTTGTGAGGAAGACAGCCTGGAAGTGTTGTCTGAAATCTATTGCAACAGCTGTATGGAGACAAACACAAATATATTGTGGTGCAATGCCTAGAAGATCTGGTCTAAATGTGAGTACTGCTGTTATATTTCTGAACATTGCTACTTGTGCAGGGTTTGTCTGTACCTAATACTTCTGCATATGTTTCAGTCTGGCCAGGGTGTTTGACCAGCTCAAGGCTGTATAGCTATGCATATAATGTTAGGGGGTTTACAGTGTGCTCACCAGACATCTTTAGTTTGGTGTAAATGTGTATCATACTGTGCTGATAATCAGTAATTGGTAACACTTCCTGGTGTAATTACATTTCAACTCCCTCAAACAGGTTTGTTCAAACAAACCCTCTAACATCAGCAGCTGTTCCATTGTATAACAGCAGCTATTTCACATAGGGCCATGTTAGTGTGTCTCTGTCCAAGTATATCAAGGTTTCAGCAAATGTCATACAGTGGGTGAATAATTGGTTATGGTATGACAGTATATATTGCTGTAATTAGTTTGAGTGTGGGGGAGATGTTGGTGGGTGTAAATAGCAGATGCACATGTGTAGGAACTGCTTTTATACATATTCTATATGTGTGTGGGTATTCTTTCCCTATGTGAACACCTATCCCTTAGTGGACTAATACTATGGTAATTGCAGGCTGATTCATTAAGGCACTGTTAAATGCTTCCTGTATAGCATGCAGGTATTGTTAGTCCTTGAATCTTTTTGGCAATACACCGGAACGTAATAAAGTTTTGATAAATGAAAGATTTCTGTGTATTTCTGTCATGGATATTTGCAGTCATTGTAGTTGTGTTGGTGACTAACCCTATTTGGCTCATGTCCATAGAACATATTTGTAATAGTGTATTGGCATATATTCTTCATATGTTATGTTCATATTGTTTGGGGTGGCAGAATGTGTGATTGCTATGCTTCATGTTATACTCAGATTTGAACACTTCAGATGCTGTATACACACATGTATATATATATATATATATATATATATATATATATATATATATATATATATATATATATATATATGTATATAGATATAGATATATAATATATATTATTGCATACATTTATATGTACCTCCATAGATGTGTAGATGTTTTTAACCTATCTATATATCTACATATATGTATATCTCTATATATCGACATGTATCTATGTATCTCTCTCTCTCTCTTTTGTGTTTTAACCTGTCTGAATACACAACTGGCATAGGTACATCTCTAGTAGGTTACTCTGAGGATGGTATACATGTTTGCAGGTTCTAATCCTGGAAGTGGTTATTATTTTACCTCTCACAGCAGGCACTGCTAGGGAAAGTGTGATAAGCGCACATTTAAGCAGTTGTAAGCAAGTTTGCCCATGGTCCTTTTGACGGTAAGCAAAGGTTACACCTGTGAAGCTCTTATCCATTAACCATGTTTAAGCGCCACTTACCATCTCGCAAACCCGTGCAAAACCACTTACAATTGCTTAAAACCTTAATCAACCTGCATCCAACAGCCCTTATTTTGGCCCTCAAAATAAATTAACAGCCCTTGAACCTGGGACCATGAACACCACAGTCACTGACTTTACCACTAAAGCATCTGAGATATGTGCAAATGTCATGGTGTTTAGAATATACATTTTACTACAGGCATTCCTCACTACTGAAAACAAATGTGACAGTCAGTTGGTATACATATGTATGGTACTTGTTAATGTGCATATGTTTGTGGAATTAAGTGTTGCAATATGACCTGACAGGATGTATTATGGATGAGAATGGTTCTTGTTTTGTGTCCTTTTTTTATTGTCCCGATACTCCATGTATACCCCTCCAGTTCACTTATTGAACATCCAACCCAGGCTCTCCTTGATGCATAATTTCATTACCCATCATTCCTCCCCCACCACAATCTCCACATACACAACAAACATCCCTTCTATGGTGAATTAAGTTAATGTTAATAGTTATAATACCAGAGCTGCATGTGTTTTGTTTACACTTCAATTCCTATGGATTGCTTCTGTGTCACGAAGTGTGTTCATAGATGTTTATATATATATATATATATATATATATATATATATATATATATATATACATGGGTATAGATGTAACTGTGTATATATATATATATATATATATATATATATATATATATATGTGTGTGTGTGTGTATGTATGTGCAGACATCACTGACGTGTATATATATATATATATATATTTAGTATTACTTTTTAACAGTTATAGATATGTAGACTTGTATATGTTGATTCACAAACAACAGTGCATTACAATGTACTGTACATATGTACAGAAAGTGACTGCTCCATTTGTGGTCAGTACTGTGGAATGCCTATAGTAAAAGGTGTAGTCTAAAGACCATGAAACACAGATACAGCTCTGATGGCTTAGTGGTAAGTCCGATGACTATGGTGTGCATGGTCCAGCATTCAAGACCTGCAATGCTTAAAAAATGTTTTTTACTCCAGAATAAGGGTCATTTAAGCAGTTGTAAGTATGTTTAAAAGTGTTTGTGCGACACTAAAGCAGCAGTTAAACACAGTTAAACAAAATTTAAAAACATATAACCTGTGCACGCAAACACGGCCACGTCTGCTAACTACTCAGGATATATACATTTCAGTGAAGTAACATCTCACTATGTGCTTACATAACATTACATTCTCTGTTGACTTTACTCTCCGGCACACATGGGTTTATATGGGTGTTTCAAATATTTATTATACTGAAGAATACTACCTAAATATGCAAGCTGTGGTTAAGGTATACTTTTTAGCATGAAAACTATCTCTGACTTTATTGGGGTTTGAACCATGAATGCACAGATACTATGTGAATGCTGTAACCGTTACACTATTGACATTAACATTACTTCTGCCTATTTCCTATTTAAATGATTTCTATGTGTAAGCTAGGCTAAGCAAAGGGCGAAGGCACCCAAACCCACTGAGCTTCACTTACTCTTGAAATCAAAACATAACAAATGAAATGAGAGACTATAAATTATATTACATTATATTGCAAACAGGACTGGTTTAGTGACTGGTGTTGCCGTAGCAGGCAGATCACAGGAATGATTCCACTATTTCATAGTGAGAAAGTCCTCACAATTTATTTTTTGATAACAGCATTGACTTCGGACAAAGTACATACTTTTGCATTTTTGCATATTCGTCCCTTCCCTCTTATGCACAACCTATTATTCTATCTACTGTCAAGGTTTGTAGGGGCACCTTCATGTTATTTATGTTTGCAAAAGGAATGCATGTGTTACAGGGAATTTACTTATACATATACATGTATGCATGTGTGTATGCATATATACTTATAATGAACTCTCTGACCTCCATGAGGCGGTCCAATTAGAACCAGACCATCCAAACCTGACACACCTGGATCCATAATTTCCTACCCATGGTTCCTCCACCCCACCCGAGTTCAACATACACGCAAACCATCCATTCTCTGGTTGCTATCACAGCCATGACACACCTCCACACATTGCCCTCTCCCCAGCATTAGGGACCCTACATGTATGTTGTCCCAACCCATGTATCATCAGGGTCTTCCACCATTTGGTCTTTGAACATACCTGCCCTTGCTTGTGTAATGGTCAGAAGTCCAAACATCCTAGCAATTTTTGGGTAGTCCCACTAGGGATTACCCTGTAGTTGTTTGTAAAGTAGACCTAGCAGATTGACAGTGTTACTCCCACTGGTAGTATCCTGCCTGCAGTTTGAGTAGCAGTGATTTGCTCACCCCTGCCCAGCTTGATATGACATAAGCTGACAGCACTAAATAATACTGGGGTTGCTGCCGATTTCCTTCTCATTCTTTTTGTATGCTTTATTGTCACGACGTTCATTCTTCATATATATATATATATATATATATATATATATATATATATATATATATATATATATATATATATATATATATATATAAAATGTGTGTGTATTATATATCTGTACATACGCATGCACATACATCTGCATAATTATATACATTTCCTATGCTGTTGCATGACTGCTGGACGATATGCTTGTGATAACATCAGATTTATGTATATCTGCCTTGGCTTAGTGGTAAATCACATTGGCTGTGGTGTGCAGCGTCTTGGGTTTGAGCTTTGCAGAGGCCATTGATTTTGTTGCTGCCAGAACAAGGGCCATTGGATACAGAGTTATTAAAGCACTTTTAAGCAGTTGTGAGCAGGTGTGTGCATGTTTGCGCAATGATAGGCTGTGCTCTCTTCCAATTACAGTTTGTTAAATTCGGTTAGCTTCTACTATGCTTAATGTGTGTGGGCACTGCGTACACCAGCACAAATGCACTTTAACTTGCTTACTGGTACTTATATATGTTTACTACTGCTTATTTGTGCTTACACTTGCTTACTAGTGCCTTATTCATTATGACACTACCACTTTGAATGAATGACATTAGGTAAACATTTCATGCAGTACTCCAGTTCACATTTACATGTTATAATGTAGGTTATACAGCAAAAGGATGTATAAATATGTTCATTTACACATTCAACATGGAAAATGATATGTGCTATTGTGGGACTCAAACCATGCATGCCTGTTTGTTAGGCAGATGCACTAACCACTAAACGTGATGCTGCATGTTATTTTCTATTTGGATGATTTTGATGTGTAAGCTATGCTAAGCAGAGGCCAACGACATGCAAAAACTCTGTGCTTTGCTTGCACTTTCAATAATGAAGTAATACAAATGTAAAATAGGGACACGGGGAATCTAATTGTGATAGTTCTAGGGACAGGGCTCAACATTCCAGTGCGTGCTTGTGTGTTTATTACATTGATTTTATTTCAGTGTTCGTAGACACTCTTGTATGCTTAGCATACATTTCAGTATCCACGGACACTGAATTAATTGCTTACTATTAGAGGCAGGCTCTTATAGTAAGCATTGTAGGTTGTGCAAATATGGGGGCATGTTTAAGCATCCGTAGAGCACCTAAACATGCCCCCTGCACTCGCACTTGTTTCCTGTGCACGTCGAGGGAGCGGCAGCGTTCCCTCATAAATATTCATATGGTGCTGCTGCACCATCTGTAAGGAGGACGCTTGGCGCAAGGTTAAAACCGTCCTTGTGCCGAGCTTCATGAATCCCGGGGAATGTGTTATTATCAGTTTTTACTACTACATACTAAATTCTAGTATTTCTGTTAATACATGTGGAGCTTTTCTTCTGGAGCCTCTGCTGTAAATGGACCTGGTCCAGTTGGGCTGTCCCGGTTAACAAATGGAAAATAAAATAAATAAATTAAAATATCAGTTTTGACATGAGAAGTTAGAGAAGAAGAAGAAGAAGAAGCACATATTCAAAACTAAAGTATAACAGATTGGATTATCCCTGTGATCTGCCTGCAAAGGCAATGCCAATTACTAAACCAGTCCATTTGTAAATGAATCATGCCAAACACGTACATAATTAGTTCTCATGTGTAACGTGTACATTACCATATAGTCAGACTAATTAATTCATTGTAGTGTCATGTTAACGGGAGTAAGTATGTAAGGAAGTAAGAGTCTAATTGTGACATAAAGACAAGTGTGTCCCATGTGGGATAACACATATATTGTGAATAGTGTCCTATTGGTCACTCATGTCACCAATGTTTGTGGACTAAACGTTAGGGTTTCCTGAGGATACGTGTAGTGAGTCACCGATGGGATGGGTCTACAGGGGTAGGGAGCGGCCAATGTGTACCAGTACGAATACACCGCAAATCCAACTGCGGAATGAATGCCTGCTGTGTTAGTGAAGTGCTGAGGCATGTGTTTGGGTAACTATTAACCATGTGTATACATCTAAATGAGGTAGCACGCCAGTAGTGTAGTAGTTAGAGCATCCACCTAATGAACAGGCATTCACGGTTCAATTTCGACTATAGCACATATCATTTTCCATGTGGAATGAATGTCGTTCTGCTGTAAAACCAACATAATAACATTTAAACGTGAACTTGAGTATCACATGGGATTTTTAACCAGATCCTTTCAATCAAAGTGTTTCTGTCATAATGAATAAGGAACAAGTAAGCACAAATAAGCGGCAGTAAACATATATAACAAACAGTAAGCATATGCGAGTGCGCTTGCACGTGTGTAAGCTGCGCTCAGCATAGGAAATGTGTGTGTGTGTGTACATATATATATATATATATATATATATATATATATATATATAAATATGTATATATATGTATATATATATATATATATATATATATATATATATATATATATATATATATATATATATATATATATATATATATATATATAAATATATATATATATATATATATATATATATATAGGTCTACCTGATAACACCGACACACGAAAACACCGACAACGAAATCACCGACACCACAAAACCGAAAGTTCAAAAACACAAAACTTCACATGCCCAACAAACCACAATCCCGACAATCATCAAACAAAACAAATCCCCTGTCCAAAAAGCACACACACAACACAAGCACACCAAAAACCTTACAAACCTACACTAAACCTTACATACACAACTATCTATGCACTAACCTTAACCCAAACCCTAACCCTAAGTTCCGCCACTATCGCGCACTCACCCGCGCCCTAACCCTAACTCACTTAACCCACCCCTAACCCTACAGTCTGTCAGTATCGCACACTCACCTGACCCGCACCCTAACCCTAACTCACTTAATCTGCCCCTAACTCTAACCCCACACTTACTTTAACATGTCGGTGTTCTCAGCATCAGGATTTTCAACTGTCGATCATCTCCGTTGTCGATCTTCCGGTGTCGGTGTTCTCGTCGTTGGCATTTTGCAGTTTCGGCATTATCAGGTAGACCTATACACAAATATATATATATATATATATATATATACACACACACACACACACACACACACATATAAATATATATATATATATATATATATATATATATATATATATATATATATATATATATATATATATATCTAGATATACACACACATATATAAATATATATATATATATATATATATATATATATATATATATACACACACATACATATATATCTATAAATATATATATATATATATATATATATATATATATATATATATATAGATATACATATATATATATATATACATATATATATACAGATATATATATATATATATATATATATATATATATATATAGATACACACACAAACACACATATATGTATATATATATATATATATATATATATATATATATATATATATATATATATATATATGAAACGAATGAATGTCATAACAATAAAACATAGACAAGGGATGAGAAGGGAATCAACAGCAAGTATAGTATCATAGACTGCTGTCAGCGTATGCCATATCACGCTGGCCAGGAGTGAGCAAAGCACTGCTACTCACATCACAGGCAGGATATTACCAGTGGGAGTAACATTGTTGAATTGCTAGGTCTACTTTACACACAGACAGAGAGTAGTCCCTGCTGGGACTACCCAAAAATTATATAGAGCATTTGAGCTTCCGGCCATTACACAAGCAAGAGCAGGTATGTTCAAAGACTAAATGGTGTGAGATCCTGAGAATACACGAGGTGGAACAACATATGTGCAGGGCCCCTCACGCTCTGGAGAGGGCAATGTTTGGAGGTGTGTCATGGCTGCGATAACAAGTGGATAATGGAAGTTACGCATGTAAGTTGAACAGGGGTAGGGTGGAGGAACTATGGGTATGAAATTATGGATCCAGGCATGCCAGGGTTGGATGGCCCGGTTCTAATTGTACCGCCCAGTGGAGGTCAGCAAGTTCGTAATAGGTATATATGCATACACACATGCAGACATCAATATGTGGAAGTACATTCTCTGTAACACATGCATTCCATTTGCAGACATAAATAACAGGAATGTGCACATACAAACATTGACAGTAGATGGTACAATAGGCTGTGCAGAAGAGTGACGGGACGAAACTGCTAAAACACAGAGATGTGTACAGTGTCCAAAGTCAGTGCTGTGCTGACGATAATTAAATGTGAGGGCTTCCCCACACATGGAATCCTTCCTGTGATCTTCCTGCTACGGCAACGCCAAGTACTAAACCGGTCTAATTGTAAAAGACATATGCTGAACACGTACATAATTAGGCTCGCATGTGTAACGTGTGCGATACCACATAGTCATACATATTAATGAATTTTAGTGTCATTTTAACGGGAGTAAGGATGTAATGAAGTCTAGAGTCTAATCTTGTCATAAACACATGCATGTTCCATGTGGGGCAGCCCAATAATTGAAAATAGTATTCCTTTGGTTGCTCACATTACCAATGTTTGTGGACTAAACATATGGAAGTTCTGAGGATATGTGGAGTGAGTAAACCGATGGGATGGCTCTATAGGAGTAGGGAGTGGCCAGTGTGTAGTGTTGTCGATACACTGCGAATCCGACAGGAGAATGGATGACAGCAGTGTTAGGGAGGCATTGGGATGTGTGTTTGTGGAACCAGGAGCCATGGGTATATGGGTATATATATATGCATATGGAGCAGCACAGCAATAGTGCATTCGTTAGAGCAACCCCCTAACGAGCAGACATTCTCATGCAGAATCACACTGTATCACATTTCAATTACCATCGGTAATCCATACATGAACATACTGCGACATCTGTCTGCTGTATAACCTGCTAAGTATTGATTACAAGATAACTGGAATGAAGTGTCAGTGTCATAATGAATAAGGCACTTGTATGCAGGTGAAGCTTATATAAGCACAATTACTCATGTGTTAGTGCGTATGCACGGGGTATGTATTGGTTTACAGACATACACACACACACACACACACACACATACATATATATATATATATATATATATATATATATATATATATATATATATATATATATATATATATATATATATATATATATACATATATATATATATATATATATATATATACATATATATATATATATATACAGTTGCAGACATAGATATGTATATATATATATATATATATATATATATATATATATATATATATATGTTAGTTGCAGACTGTGTGGAGGCATACGTGAATGGGGAGTGCCTTCGTTGAAGGTTGTGCATCAGGGCTGGTAACCCAGTACTTAAAAATCCACTACCAAACATTAGCGGACCGGAGTTCCACTGTGGCGACCCCTAACCGAGAAAGGCCGAAAGACACAAACAAACAAACAGTTGCAGACATACATATACGTATATGTATATATATATATATATATATATATATATATATATATATATATATATGTACATATATATATATGTATATATGTATATGTATATATATATATATATGTATATGTATATATATATATATATATATATATATGTATATATATATCTATATATATATATATATATATATATATATATATATATATATATATATATATATATATATATCTATATATCTATATGTGTGTGTGTGTGTGCGTAGATATACAGAGATATACAGCTATGATAGGAATTAGCAAACAGGAATGACATATTTTCACAGGCTGTGCCAATGGAAGTAAGGAGCCCAGGCAAGAAACATGACACACGCAGCATGCCCTTCCAACCCCCCTCCACAGCCGGACATGGGAAATATACACGCAGTCAATGTAAAGTGTCCACTGCTCCCCAGACCACAGGCAGGATACAACCGAGGGGGTACACAGTGCACCTGTGGATTCTAATCATGGAACACAGACTGGAGTGTCCCTTGTGGGACACCCCAAAAATTGCCCAAACCAAAAGAATGTGATAGACCGGTCATTTTGTCCATGGAGTATACAGTCTCAGAATACAAGGGTGGGTAACCCTGATGACCCATGGGCTGAGACAATTGTATGAAATGGGTCCCGTGAATTGGAGAGTGGTGTGTCCAGAACAGACCAGGTCCCAGAGTAAGGATGGGTGCTGTTGAGGTAGAGAGGGTGGGGGAACTATGGGTAGCTACTTATGGGTCTAGGTGTGCAGGTGTTGGCTGATGTGGGCCAATATGGACAGCCCTAGGGATGCATGCGAATGTGTTCATTGGGCAGAAGCATCGCCCAACGAGCAGCCACACCCACTGCGAGACCCACTAAAGCAAAGTGTAATCTATATGGCAAGGAAAGGAATAACCAGATGTAGACGTATATATGTAGAGGTATGTGTGTGTATATCTACCCATAGCAACATAGAGATATGCCTCTCCCTCACAGTAGTATGAATGTATACATACAGAGAAAGAATACAGATGCATACCGACATATAAATATATACATATGCAGACAACCATACACCCATATGTCGTTAGATTATATATATATATATATATATATATATATATATATATATATATCTATATATATATATATATATATATATATATATATATACGACACAAGATATAAATATACATGTATGCATGCATATGCAGATATATCTGTATATATTAATGTAAATAGACATATATATGTTACAGTAAATATACACATGTATATAGCTAGGATATGATACAGCTGTTATGAGTAACATATGTTCACAGGCCATGCATATGGTGATGGGAGGTCCAATAAACAAACATGTAACATGTAGCATCACCCCCCCCACCCCCACCCCCAGCTAGGCTGGTGAGACATACAGACACACAATAAAGGTAAACACACCACTGCTTCCCAGACCGCTGGCAGGATACTACCAGTGGGAGAGACCTGCAAGGTCTAAACTTGAAACATAGACATCGATGTCCCTTGTGGGACACCAAAAATTAATGATCAGAGCCAGTCCCGGTAATGATTTATCAAACCAGGCTGTAGATGTACACAGACAAGCCTGAAAACCCATGGGTCTACACAATGTACAACATGTGTCCCGACATGGGGAGAGTGGGCAGTGTGTAGTGGTGTGTTTATACCCCACCTGCACCACAGTAAGGATGAGTGCTGTAGACGAGTGGCAGGTGGGGGAACTATGGGTATGCGATTATGGGCCTAGGCGTGCAGGTGTTGGCTGGCAGAGCCATATTAGGACTGCCCCGGGGATGTAAGTAATATTCCAATATGGGCATGCTCATACCTCCCAACCCCGAAGAGCACATCCACTGGATAGGCTGTAAACCATTGGGGGAACACATAAGGACCATACCATTGAACTGTCCCTGATTACCAGGGACGTCTCTGATTTTGACTCAGATTCTAACTCTATCCCACCTAAACCCTCCAAGAACTAGTGATATTAGGAGGCAAGATGGTGGATTACACGTAAAGAATAATGACAACAATTAAGAGTCATAAACAGCATGTACCTCAGACAATGTGTATGAATACATATGCTCTGAGTCTATCAATGTGTCAGGTTAATAGCACCAGTAATTTAAATGTGTCCTTGATGTTGTTATGTAGTGTCCCTGATTCAGTCTTCATTTTTACCCCAATCATATGAGAGGTCTGATAGGGACAGAAAGCACATATTCCGCTGACTACCTTAGAAAGATGATAGAATAATAGGTATGCAGTAGCATGACTCGGCTGACGGATGTGGGTCCCAAAACCCAATTACTTGTCTGTATTGAAGAGTCTCAGTTCCCATGTATCAGCCAGATGGGTGCAGATTGTAAGAGGAACACACAAATAATATGAATAAAACACTGGACAGGCCACTGATTCCGTACAGTCGAACGGCATGCCGTCGCCTAATGGGCAGCCATTCCTGATACTGTAGGCATGTAATCCAATGTAATAGGCATCACAAGGTATTATTGTGGTCCTCGCTCCCACCCAGGGGTGTGAGTGTCAGATGCAAGCACCAATGTCAGTGCATTTGCAAGTGTGGGAGCGAGCGTGTGTAAGCCTGTTTGGCCACCAGTACGCGAGTATTACACTGGTAAAGCAATGTAGAGGCTGAGTGTAAGAAGCTGTACACCACGCAAACCCACACACACCTGCTCATAACTGCTTTAATGTGCCTTAATCCCTCCGTATCCAATGGCCTTGTTCTGCCTTACAACAAAATAAACAGCATCTGCAAGGCTCGGAACCAGGACCCTGCACACACAGCTAATGCGATTTACCAATACAGCATGGCAGATATACAGACATCGGACATTACCACAAACATATCATACAGCACAGTCATTCAACAGTATAGGAATGTATCCCATCATGTAGATGTATGTGTGATTATTTATGTCCAGCATATAGGTACATACATATATAGAGATATATCAGGAACATACCATGTGGCAACAAAGCATTACAAACAAATGAAAAGGGAAACACCTGTGACGCCTGTATTATGTAGTAGTGTTGTCCTATGTAATATCAAGACTCCCTCAGACAGACATGTGTCATTCGTACATGGAAACAGTTGTACATTGACCGTATACATCACTTGTGCATGTAATGTACATTAACACAATGGTGCCTGTCCAATCATTATGTGAGAACAGTACTCTTGCAAGGTGCTGTGTGCAACAACATCACCATGATAAAGGTAAATGGGGTACCCATAGAGGGACTGGTAAGTGTTGTGTGTACAATGGGGCCGTCCACATCATGTGTACCTGGACCATTTAGAAGTGATGTGCATACCAGGATCGTGCGCCTGAGGGACAGGAGTGAGGATAACAGGAGTATGCTGTGATGCATATTACAAGGGTTACATGTGTCCAGTGGGCATGTGTTTGAAATGGACAGCTATGTATGGGGCAAATGTTGTCCTAGGAACCAATTGGCCTTATGTTTCTGTAAGGTTAGAGTGGGATGTGAAGGAAAGAGAGTAGGTATGCCCGTGGAGGATAGGTAGGGTAGGATCACAGACAAGACAGCATACAGAGTCAGTATATAACACATGTGGGGGGATACGCCTCAGACGGCAATGGGTGTTCGTCATTCACAAGCCCATGGGAACAGTGGGACGGAGGTCCCCAGCCATGGGCAGCCACCACTGCACCAAAACAACTGCAAAGGAGGCAGTGCTGGGGGCTGTCCAGGAGGGGCAGCCTCACCCTGTAAATGTGACACTCCACCCTTGAGCTTGCATATCTGGCTTTGGAACCCCTTATTGAGCACCCAACACACCACGTCCAGGACCACACGACAGCAGACATGTTCCTGTCTGGCCCTGGTTCCAGGGGGGACATGCCCCATCCTCAGTGGTGGTACCACCAGAAGGTGGTGCAGAGCCAACAGAGGTTGAGGTCCAAGGCTGGGCACAGATGTGCTGGTGCCCAGTTCCATGGTCAGCTGAAGTGGGACAGGAGGTTCTGCCGGGACCTCCAAACCCATATAGCCTATGGTGTTGCAGTTTAAACACAGATATGACTTAGTAATGGACAACAGCATTCAGGATTACTTACAACAGTATGCATAGATATGACCATCAACCCAACACAACAGATGGTATACATTTGCAGAGGGAGCACAACACATGCATATACACTGCATGACATCTGTACAATGTGTAGAAGATGTGTGACTGCAGCTATGAACAGTTGCCTATTATTGGCTTGTCACTGGGAACGCCAGACAGTGTCTATGTGACATATGTCCAGTCAGGGATGCGATGGCAGTAACACATCCCTATCACCATGTACTGACTGCAATCCTCACACTATGCTCCTGCTGTGCACAGATGTGTGTTCAGTGTCTAAAACAGGAAACAAATGGTTCCACAAACTGACCAGTCCACAGATGGCCCTACAGATGGGCGTCCCTCACAAACAGAGCACTGTCATGTCTGTTTTAAAATATGCAGAATAGCCATTACCACACACAACATGTTAAACAGGCAGTAGTCTCAGTGCAGCATAGCTACACTTACATGCTGTAGTCATGTCTGGCACATCACCCTCCTGTCATTAGGCTATTTCCCACTGTGTATGATGTTTGAGGAATATCCAGATATCATCTGTGATGCCATTTCAAAACACCGCATCCAAGTACCACTCACAGCGACTGTCATGGCCAAACACCAACATGATGTTCCTAGATAATGTACTGTGTTTATCATGCAAATGGCAATGGGAACATCATCATAGCTGCTCCACATGCAATCAGCTAGAGGAGGACTGCAATAGGTGCAGAGGCCATCACCTGATCATGTCCATCACTTACAATACACATGCTGCTGCTGAGCAGGTGTACACCTCCATGTCCACCAGAGAGAGTATGTGAGGGGCAGACAAAGTACATCAGAGAAGGGCTTGGAGACTAAACCCTAAGCATCATCTGTCACATGCCTACCAGTACAGGGGTCAAATCCCTGACTGACTAGTCATTACTATTACTTGTGCATGCAGTTACTACATGTGCCACAAAGCCGACATGTTGCTGTGCTGTAAGAACCTATATGTGTGTTGGTGAGAGACATCTGCAACAGAGATATAGTAGACATACATTAGGTGTAGCACACATGGCTGTCCACTTGAATGGATGCCATTGTCACCACAACCACACTCTCTAATGGACTCACATTGACACTCTTTGCCAGGGCCACAAATACATTCCCTAACTACTTAGTTTGCCACACTGCAGTAATGCACAGGACTAAATGCACCACAGGGGTTCTATGGGCTAGGGCATGTGAACGTTTTTGACATCTGTTGGTATGCCAAAGAGGGTTATACTGGGAGTGACTGTGGCTGGGAGCATCATAACTCACACGCAGACACAAGGTGCCAGTATTGACATGCATGTATGCATTGCTTCATGGGTGTGTAGTGGTTGGCTGTGCAAGATGGCTATACAAGGCTGGGTGAGGGGTAATCCTTTGCATCATGCCACCCGACAATGGTGTGCAGTGTGTTACAGGGGTGTAGTGTCTGCAATGTCCCACACAGATGGGTACTGCATGAACTGCCCTGACATCTTGGTTACCATTGTGTATGGCCATAGCTTTGCAATGCATGCCATGTCTGTGTTTGATAGTCCTTGACATGGACATTGCCTGTGATGTGCATGTCCCACAATACTGTACAGTGACATGTACAGGTGTACCTGGTTTGGCAGGCACATGTTGTGTACACAGACTGTTATCTTCCAATATGCCATTAATGGCCTGGTGTGGCGAAACTTGCTTATAGTCAGCATGTTGACCCTGCACCTGCATTGATAGCATGATACAGGAATTCCCTGGTGTCAGTGGCATTGGTCCTTACAGGGCATATGTGTATGGCATTTATTGGTCTCTCTGAATCACATTTGTTGGTACCATATATGTTGCAGGTATCCAGTGGGGAACATAGTGAAGGTCTGCAATTATGTGCCTATTGTACCACTGTACAGGGTGCCATGTCCTCTGCAGCCCACTGCAATCACACCATGCCTACTATCTGTCATCAATGTGCATGGGACTAGCAACATAGCAGGATATCTTAGGCAAGTGTGTTTGTGTACGACACATGGATTTAGGACATATACTGGGTACTAGTAGGGTTGCATACTGTGTTCACCAGGCCTTCTGCCAGATGTAGGGGTATGGCGTGCCAACACAGTCCAGTGGCTGACTGACATCTGTACTCCTCGTGAGGTGGCCATTGTATCATAAGATGGACACCATATAGGAAAACTACAAAATCCACTCCCCAACATGTCCAGTGGTTAGACACTCATAGCCACCTCCACACAGGTTCTGACAACCAAACACACACACACTTGCCAAGTCCTGGATTCTAACCCCTACCTACTGTATCACACTGCAGCAATACGCCTTTGTAGCATGCACTACGGTGAATACTGGGTAACAGCACTCCTAGAGGTGTATTCCTAGGTGTGTGACATCAGCAGGATTGACAAATGTGGTCATGTGATTTGTACAGAGAGCGCATACTCTACAAGCCATTGTACTTGTTGCATGCAGACAGACACACACACACACACACACACACACACACACACACAGTTGGCAAGTCTGGGATTAGAACACCGACCTAATTACTTTATCACACTACAGCATTACGCAGTTACAGAAAGTGCTACCAAGATTGCTGGGTCACAGCATTCCCAGAGGTGTATTTCTAGGAGGGTGACATCCTCAGCCTTGCCAAATTTGGGTATAGGAATTGTACGGAGTGTGAGTAGTCTAAAAGCATTGTTCTATCCTCAGGCAGATAGAGACATACACACACACACAGTTGGCAAGTCTGGTATTAAAACACTGACCTAACTACTTTATCACACTACAGCATTACGCACTTACAGAACATGCTACCGAGATTACTGGATCACAGTACTCCCAGAGGTGTATTTCTAGGTGGATGACCTCATCAGCCTTGCCAAAGTTGGGTATAGGAATTGTACGGAGTGTAAATAGTCTAAAAGCATTGTTTTGTCCACAGGCAGACGGAGACACACACACACACAGTTGGCAAGTCTGGGATTAGAACACTGACCTACTTTATCACACTACAGCATTCAGCAGCTACAGAATGCACTACCGAGATTACTGGGTCCCAGTACTCCCAAAGGTGTATTTCTAGGTGGATGATATCATCAGCCTTGTCAAAGTTGGGTATAGGAATTGTACAGAGTGTGAGTAGTCTAAAAGCATTGTTCTGTCCACAGGCAGATGGAGACACACACACACACACACACACACACACACACACACACACACACACACACACACACACACACACACAGTTGGCTAGTCAGGAATTAGAACACCGACCTAACTACTTTATCACACTACAGCATTACGCAGTTACAGAATGTGCTACTGAAATTACTAAGTCACAGCATTCCCTGAGGTGTATTTCTAGGTGGGTGACATCATCAGCCTTGTCAAAGTTGGGTATAGGAATTGTACAGAGTGTGAGTAGTCTAAAAGCATTGTTCTGTCCTCAGGCAGAGGGACACACACACACACACACACACACACACACACACACACACACACACACACACACACACACACACACACACACACACACACACACACACACACACAGTTGGCAAGTCTGGAATTAGAACACCGACCTAACTACTTTATCACACTACAGCATTACACAGTTACAGAACACGCTACCAAGATTACTGGGTCATAGCACTTCCAGAGGTGTATTTCTAGGTGGGTGACATCATCAGCTTTGCCAAAGTTGGGTATAGGAATTGTACAGAGTGTGAGTAGTCTAAAAGCATTGTTCTGTCTGTCCTCAGGCAGATGGAGACACACACACACAGTTGGAAAGTTTGGGATTAGAACACCGACCTAATTACTTTTATCATACTACAGTATTTCGCAGTTACAGAATGCGCTACCGAGATTACTGGGTCACAGTACTCCCAGAGGTGTATTTCAAGGTGGGTGACATCATCAGCCTTACCAAAGTTGGGTATAGGAATTGTATGGAGTGTGAGTAGTCTAAAAGCATTGCTCTGTCCTCAGGCAGACAGAGACACACACACAAACACAGTTGGCAAGTCTGGGATTATAACACTGACCTAACTACTTTATCACACTACAGCATTATGCAGTTATAGAATGCGCTACCAAGATTACTGTGTCACAGCATTCCCAGAGGTGTATTTCTAGTTGGGTGACATCATCAGCCTTGCCAAAGTTGGGTATAGGAATTGTATGGAGTGTGAGTAGTCTAAAAGCATCGTTCTGTCCTCAGGCAGACGGAGACACACACACACAAACACAGTTGGCAAGTCTGGGATTATAACACTGACCTAACTACTTTATCACACTACAGCATTATGCAGTTATAGAACGCGCTACCGAGATTACTGTCACAGCATTCCCAGAGGTGTATTTCTAGGTGGGTGACATCATCAGCCTTGCCAAAGTTGGGTATAGGAATTGTATGGAGTGTGAGTAGTCTAAAAGCATTGTTCTGTCCTCAGGCAGACAGACACACACACACACACACACACACACACACACACACACACACACACACACACACACACACACACACACACACACACACACACACGCAAGTGGTGGAATCAGAACACCTGCTTATCTACAGATCACTATTACAGTACTATATAGTGATGAGTCACGCCACAGAGACTACACATTTCAAGGCTGTCATTATGACCTTCTAGGAATGTGGACATCAACAGGGATCCTGGCAGTTAAGATGTTCATACCTGTGAACCTGTGTGTTTAAAGTAGGAATCCATCCTGAACTGGAGTATGCCCATCTGTGGAATGGATGACTACTATCACTATACAGGGTTACAATGGCCATGCCCATACACATAGAGGCACATAACTGACACAAGGTGTCAGTGGGCATGCTCACACACTTAGTAGCACAGGGCTGTTTGGAATATACTATGTCTCCAACTACACAAGGTTATACTGCGCATGCTCATACACTTAGTAGTACAGGGCTGTTTGGGATGCACTCTGATTTTAAACACGGAATGCCACAGTGGCCATGCTATTACAGTTAGATGCACAGAACACATTGTAATGGACTCAGGTATTAGTAGTTGTCATTGTTAGCAGGAATACTGCACTACATATATCTGACACTGGTCATCTACACAACGTCTGCTGCTGTCCGTCACCTTAGATGTACCATTCTATACCAAGCACAATACTACCACTCACAGGGATGTCATGCTAGGAGTGGCAACTGCTTGACCAACACAATGAGCCAATGTCCTGCTGTAATTACGAGGTTGTCCAGTGTTTGTCATTCTGGGATGACATGACTGAAAGAAGACAGGCCTTTGTCACAAATCACATGCATCCATGATTCAAGGGAGTAGGGATAATACCTAGGTCACATTCACCCATATAGTGCCATTCCAAGGCAAATGTCCTAAACACAGGATAACACCCTGACACCTAGAGGACAACTGCATTGTATGCTTATGCTAACCAGTGCTAGATGTGTAGCATTTGTAATCACAGCTGCTCACTGTAGATCCAACAATGGGGAATGCTGACATCTGTGCAGTGAGGAACACCTGGCTGAAGGCTCTGTAGTGCACAATAGCACTGCCACCATATACCTCAGAACCAGACATGTGGGCCATAACACAGGTATGGACCACTCCAGGTGGGGGTGTCTCCACATACATAAAGGCCACTCACATGTACTGAACGGTACTCCCACAAAAAGCATCACAGATGAGTCAGGTGCAGGTCACAGTGTCAAAAGCTGCATTCTAGGATGTAACCCTCAGACACCACCATGCCCTCGGACCACCAACACACATCCATACATGTGGTATGAAATATAATAGTACAACACCATATGACCTTTGACCAGTGGACTGTACCTAGCTCTACATCAACTGTGCAGAGTACCCATGCACTGACACAGTTGCATCATGTGTTATGCAATGCAATGATACCACTGTTTGGAACCAGGTCAGCTGTACACATACCAGGGTCCCTCAGTTATTTACAGCATTAACAGATGAATGTTGCTGTACACCAGTAAACACCCTCATGTTTGGAAATGACATACATGTACCTGCCCTGGATATGTACATGCCACACACATACAACATATATGTAAATAGCATAGCTGTTGTTGTCCTTTGTGCAGACAGGTGGCTATAGCCATTACACACATGCACATGGAAGCTAGGTCCATGGCTGCTGAATGCTAACAGTACATAAGGTGTGATATCAATGTTGACAGAGGTAACATTCCCTCTGTACTAGTCACCCATGACACCTATCATATCATAGAACATTCCATGTGTCATGTATGTCATTACACATGTCCACCAAATGCAACACCTACAAACATGCCCAAATGAAAGGAATGTAGGACCTGCACACATGTACATGTAGTGATGTGCATTCAGATATCATGCGTGTGCAGTTGCTGATGTTTGCAGGTGACGTGTGTCTTAGTAATTCATGCAGTTGCAATGCAGCCTCAACATTGCCAACTATATATGGTAATATGCTGAAAGTACGGTAAGCTGTACTTCAGGTATGGACAGATGTGTGGACATAACTAAGTGGTGGGGCATCTTTGCAGATGGATGTTTGCTGAGGACAGCTCACAGGTGTGTCATAACCATTCCTACAATAACCTGTGTAACTGCTAAGCTATGGTTTTGTTAATTGAAGGGTAACACACACAACTTAGACAGTGGTCAGGGTGACACTGAAGGTAAATCACTTGACACCTGCAACAAATAAGACCTCCCATGTGCATATATTGTGCAAAGATCAGTACATTTGCCAAAGGAAGCGTCAGTACACTTTGTCACTCATGCAATACTGCTATAAGTCTGTCATACGTTTCATGAGATAGGCAGGTGTTTGATTCACAGTACTGGCATGTGTGGTTGTGTGTGTGTCCATATATGTCAGGTATGGTGGGGAATACATCTCAGTTGTTACTCATTCTCCTGTACACTGTTGTAGACATCTGTACAGACTGCAATGTAGAAAGCAGGACATAGGCAGGGGTGTGTATCTCACACATGTCAGGTATCTGCACGTGTGTGACATAGGTGTATTCAATAGTGAATGCCACACTGTGTGTGTGTGTGTGTGTGTGTGTGTGTGTGTGTGTGTGTGTGTGTGTGTGTGTGTGTGTGTGTGTGTGTGTGTATGAATGGCTGTCTGGTCCTTGGAGTGAGGATGTATGTTACCATAGTGAACTGATAAGACCCCTCCTCCCATCCAGGCAATGGAATCTAGTATCACTGTTGATGTCCTCGATCTTAGGCCATTCTGACTACCTGTACATGTGTAATCTCTGTGGCGTGTCATGTAAGTGCACAGTACTGTAATGATGATTTGCACATAGGCAGGGGTCCTCACCTCAAAACTATCAACTCTGTGTGTGTGTGTGTGTGTGTGTGTGTGTGTGTGTGTGTGTGTGTGTGTGTGTGTGTGTGTGTGTTACTGTGTCAGTGAATCCATGAGTGTGTGAGTGTGTTACTGTGTCTTTGAATACATGTGTGTGAATATCTGAGTGTGTGGGTGTATTTGTGTGTTCGCATCCTGTCATTGGAATGTGTATTACTGCTTTCCACTGGCCTACCCTTGTCATCAGCTAGCCCGCTCTCTTACCTCCCCACTCCATGTAACTGTACCTGTGATGTCACCCAGTATGGATGACATGTCTCTAGCCACAGTAGCTTAATACACAGCTATCATGCTCTTGGATCAGTAGACGTGTTTGGAACGTGGGACTTTCTAACTGTGATGTGGAAGCTACAAAGTGCATGCTGTATTTTCATACATACCTGTGACTAGTCCACATTTACATATGGGACACTAACTGCAAACACTGACATCCACCGGCACATGCAATTTGACCTGAAGGAGGAAGGCAAACCATCAAGACCAACATGCAGTTACTGTTTTTACACATGACACATACTGTTAACAGTACAAAATGCATTCTAAACCTGTAGTACATGGTATGTCTGCTGCCTGTCAACGGTACACAACAATTGTAATGTACAATTATCTTCCTAGTCTGTTCACCCTGTGCATCAGATCGTATGAGCATGTCCCTGCACCAATGGTGTGGATGACGGGGATACGGCACAGGCATCATAATATGCACAGGGTGATAATGTTTGCCAGAAGCCTAGGCTGCACCATTGGATGACATTGTGTGTGGGTTAGGGCCTTTGATCTCATTGGGCATGTGTGGATGTTATGCATGTGTGTGTAGTGGTGCCCTACATATGTTTCTGGTGTGTGCGTGTATGTATGCACACAGTTCTGGCATGTGTCTGGCCTACACAGGGGTATTATTGACAGCTGCAGACTGTACAGGCCAGGTTTTACAATTCACAGCGTCCAGCCATGGCCATGTGACCTGTGCCTGCCAGGGGTTGCATGGCCACTACCAGGCAGAGGTGCAGATTGGGTACTGTCTGGTGACACATGTCCACTGGAACCTTGTCCCTGTTGGGACCGTCCAGGGCCACATGCACATGGCCTGCTGTATCCTGGTGTGGACAGCACAGCACCAGCTGCACTGCTGCTGCTATCACCACTATGGGAGCGGGCATGTGAGGTAGCACGTTCATGTAGACCTGCAACAGGTGATAGGTTCATAGGTTCATAGATTAGTACTAGGCTAACTGCCCTTACGAGCCATTTTAAGCCTAGCCAATTATCCCTTGTGAGACTCAAACCCTGCACCTTGTGTTTGCAAGGCAAACACCTTAACCATTAGGCCACCCTCCCATACATGTACCTGCCCTGGATATGTACATGCCACACACATACAACATATATGTAAATAGCATAGCTGTTGTTGTCCTTTGTGCAGACAGGTGGCTACAGCCATTACACACATGCACATGGAAGGTAGGTCCATGGCTGCTGAATGCTAACAGTACATAAGGTGTGATATCAATGTTGACAGAGGTAACATTCCCTCTGTACTAGTCACCCATGACACCTATCATATCATACAACATTCCATGTGTCATGTATGTCATTACACATGTCTACCAAATGCAACACCTACAAACATGCCCAAATGAAAGGAATGTAGGACCTGCACACATGTACATGTAGTGATGTGCATTCAGATATCATGCGTGTGCAGTTGCTGATGTTTGCAGGTGACGTGTGTCTTAGTACATCATGCAGTTGCAATGCAGCCTCAACATTTCCAACTATATATGGTAATATGCTGAAAGTACGGTAAGCTGTACTTCAGGTATGGACAGATGTGTGGACATAACTAAGTGGTGGGGCATCTTTGCAGATGGATGTTTGCTGAGGACAGCTCACAGGTGTGTCATAAACATTCCTACAATAACCTGTGCAACTGCTAAGCTATGGTTTTGTTAATTGAAGGGTAACACACACAACTTAGACAGCGGTCAGGGTGACACTGAAGGTAAATCACTTGACACCTGCAACAGTTAAGACCTCCCATGTGCATATATTGTGCATATATCAGCACATTTGCCAAAGGAAGCATCAGTACACTGTCACTCATGCAATACTGCTGTAAGTCTGTCATACATTTCATGATGTAGCTGGCCTATGTCCACGTGCCCGACACTTCACTCCTACCAGATGTTCCAGCACAGACAACTCACACTCGCGGATTGACATGCCATGATCAAGGACTCCGACCATGTCACCCAATCATCTATCCAAAACTTCAGCAAGATGATGCTGAGCATTTGCCATTGCCTGGATGTTGTTGGTTAAAGAACAGACAGCAGCCCTCTGAAGCCTCTGACCTTCTCTGTTGTGCCATTCAACACATGCCTGTGCCTCCATTACAGCCTGAAACATGCGTCTGGTGACACCAGCTGCTGTGCTCTGTCTTGCAGGGGCATGTTGGCCAGAGGTCCTCCTATGAGCAGCACTGGCCACATGCCTCTGTGGGGCATCACCAGTTGGTTGGCTGACACCATGGTGTGCAGGCACACCTTCCATAGCCTCCACACTTTCCTGTTCCAAGCTACCATTCACCAACTGTCCTCCCTCTATGGCCACTGGTGATGGGGTATGTGTTGGCATGAGAACTGTGTGCGGGGATGAGGGGGATATAGGTGGAATGGCAACCAATGGCACAGATTCAGCCCCTGACATCCCTGCCTGTGCTTTAATCATATGTTCATCATCACTGCTAGAGTCTGTGGGGACACTCACATCAGATGGACTGCAGGAGGGGAACATACCTACATCAACACCTGTGAGGGGTAGACAAGAACTGCACATTACAATCTATACAATAGACACACACACACACAGACACACACAGACACAGACAGGCACACGCTATGGCATCCAACATGTATGTGATATGACAGAAGGCATGCAACATGCATGTGATACGACACATGGCATGCAGCTCAGACAATAATAGTGGTAGTTAGCATACATCTCTGGGTTGCACACAACAGTATGCACGTGTCATAGCAGAAGGCATGCACATTACACAGTTATAGTAGTAGTTAGCATACATCCCTGTGTTACACCATGTAGACCAGCACAGGTTAACAGTACACCTGCCTGATGTGTGGCATATGACCTCGACAATCACATGTAGTATGACATGTGATCTGCTGACGTGTGCAATGACATGCATACATGTTTAACACAATGGTGTCCTGTCAAATTAACAGTGGAGTAATGGTGTCCCAATGCAGGGATGTGTTATACTAACATGGACCTTCCACTGACGCACTGTTGTCTGTCTGCCCTACAGCTATACTGCACATTTAGCTGATGTGCATGGCCATTGCAGGGAATCATGTGGCTTTTCTATTGCTATACAGTGTGAGTTACAGACACAGTTCATAGCCATGACTGTGTTCAGATACAATACATTTATACTGCGGAATGTGACCCACGTCACTGAGGTGTGTACACACTAAACAATAATGTGGAATGTGTGACACAGGTCACTGAAGTGTATACGGATGACACCCCTGCACATCATCAACCATATTGCTGCTGCCTGGCAACTATGGCCAGACATGGCAAACTCGTCAGTACACCATGTCCCACATGACATCTGTGTACCACACACACACACACACACACACACACACACACACACACACACACACACACACACACATGAGGAGCAAGGATGATAGTGATGTCTGACACCAGCATGGGGAATGTACTGTATCTGTGGCCTGATGTGGCTGTCTGTGTATGTATATGGATACTGTACAGATGACTGCTGTCATGTCATGACACACTCAAGATGTTCAACACATCTTATGTGGTGGATTGATGTCACGCCTACACAAGATGTGTACAGGCCTGTAGGATGTCTAGTGTTCCACATCTGCAATATAACCATTACACAAAGGCCATAGTTGGATCATGTGCAGCCAATGTACAACAGGGTGTACACACATGCACATCACTTCTACTGTGTGTGTTGCTTCATGTCTCTGGCCATCCTCCATGGCCATGTTTGAACATGTGTTGGCCAAATGGTTGTGATGGGTGTCTATTTCACATGTCTGTGTTGTCCCATATGACATACACCCATAGATGTCATATGCTCCACTGACGACAGGGTTATGCAGACAAAGGGTGGTATGTTTGGGATGTGGGATATGTTTTTAGGATAGTTAGGCAGTGTTGCAGCCAGCCCACTAAATGTCATGGACATGTCAGATAGCACATAACATTGTGTGACATTCATAGCAGGGGTATAATCCACACTGGTGAATCTTGTGGGCTGGCTATAATCCAACTCACTGTGTAGTACTGTTTGTATTCCCCACATGTGTAATTCTGATCTGTAGTACATGTCCCTACAGTGAACAACACCTCCACCACTGTATGCACAGCTGCCCACACATCTGGCAATGACAGTTTGTGAGGTTTCACATAGTTTGGAATTATTGCACATGGGTAGCCATTGTTATGTATTGCAGGTCTGACCTGTATATTGTGACAGGATCATACATTATGTGTACATGTTGTAAATGGCCACATGGCAGATAGATCTATGCATTAACATGCCTGATAAATTATAACAGTCTCACCTGCAATGGGCTGCTGTTGCAGTGGAATGCCAGAGGTATCTAAATAGGAGTGACACAGCAGTATGATCATTATCCACACCTGTATGATAGCTACAGGGTGCAATGTGCATGTTAACACATATGCCAGTACAATAAACTATACTATGGAGTATGCACATGTGTGCATACACAGAGTAGCATATTATAGTATGCGGCATGTGTGTATACATGCCTTGCATATGACGTTACATTACATATTGTACAGTGACACATGTAACTATATGAAATATAGTTGTTATATGTGCAGTAGTGACTTACCAGGCAACTCCAGGCTCTGTGGTTGAGGGACACACACCTCCACAATATCAGCTAAGACTTGTGGATGTTGTTCTGCAGGTGTCCCCAGGTTGGCCAGTAGCTCCTCGGTACATTTGAGTGGGGGCTGGGTTGGTGGCCCACCACCTGTTGCACCTTGTTCCCTGGTGATTGCATTTGCATGCTGTTTTGCCCATCTAATTAGGTCTGTACAGTGTCTGCGCACCTGCTGATATGTGTGGTTGTGGCCACCCACATCATTAACCCTCCTGCAAAGTTCCTGCCACAGGGCATCCTGCTGCTGTGTATCCTGTGGCACATGGCTGAACAGTACATGATGATTACCAAGTAGGTATGGGATGAGGACCTCATCCTCCAAGCGTTTATAAGGTGGCAGCCTTGCACGTGGCATACCTGGAAGACATAATGATGGAGACAGGTCACAGTAACTCACAGAGACATACAGAGGTACAGCTGAACATACATGTGTATCACATTTATTATTATTAAATAGTTGTATTTGCAAATCTACATGACATGGACACCACTGACATGTTTGTGTCACACACATTTGACACTCAATGGTGATTGGATATTATCACCATATATGTGCGTGTCACCTGACATTGCTCATACTCCATGTGGATGCTGTCTTGATGTGGGCATGTCTGTTTGCCTGTACTGGTGTTCTTACCTATCAGCACATGCCTGGATGTGTTCACATGAATGCAGTCAACCTTAATGCTGTGTATATGTCACATATAAAGACTTACACTGCCTTAATGTACATGACCTGTGACCCTGCAGACTTGCTCATGGAAGGTTTTACATGTATGTGTTTTGCCATATACATCTACATGGCACTGTACAACAGTTCAACATCCTGCCATGTATCACCTGTGTTGCATATGTGATACACATGGGACACTGGCTAGCCTGATGGTATTTGCAGGGTTGGATATCAACTGTAGCATGTACGGTCAAAGTCAACTAGTAGGCTATATGCCCTGGGCCATGTATGAGCCTAGGATGAAAGGTTACCTAGCTGTAGCCAACAGGCAGCTTTCTGGGGCCAGGTCAAGCAGTGGCACATAACTGATCCACAGGGTTAATGATATATTTACCATGCAGTCATCACACCATGTCTGAAGGAGGGTCAATGTGCAGCTTTGCTGGACAGGGATGCATAGTATGGCAGGAGTATGTAAAGTGTATGGGACAAGGATCTGTCCAGCATGGGGTGATCCTTGTACTAGGAAGGTGGATGTCCATGAAGTATGTGTTTAAGATCAGGATGTGTAAGTGTAGCATGTCGAACATCACTGGGTTGGACATGGCTTTATTCAGGGTAGGTATCATGCTACATAGTGGAGATGGGGATTGGGAAGGCTGGTATAGACCATCTGAACATGGCCAATACCCCTTAAAGGAAATATGTGATCTGAAATGGGTCACTTGAGTGTTGAGTATGGCTGAACAATGATCTCTATATTGATGGATGGCACCCTGTCATGATTAGGGTTGCCACTTTCGACTACCTGACAGGTGTGGTGATGTAACTATCACAGGAAAGACAACTGGACAGCTGCATCTCTTACACACAGTGTCCATTATGTTGACCACTGCCTGGGTGGTAGTTCATGGGTACAGTGTTATTAACATAGGGGTGACACTGCAATATGTAGTTGTCAGATTGTGGCAATATGTCACACACCTCACCCACAAAGCCCCTTCTGTATGTTGACTGCAACACTCATTGAGTCAGCTATTGCTCCTAGGGTCATAGTCATGCACATACTTCAATAGGCAGATGCCTTCTGTGTTAGTCTGTGAGGTATAGTCTACAATGAAGGGGAATACAATTAATTAACCCTGTCTTACTGTAGCTGGCACTGGTGTGATGTGCATGTATTATTCAGACACCTTCTGTAGTGTTGGTTCTGCCAGCAGTCCAGTTGCAAAACGCTCCTGTGACATAGGAATGTACATCTAGTATATTGAGCGTAGTTGGAACACAGTATGGGTGATGATGTCCTATGACCTGTCAAGGTTATGTTATGCTGTGTGAAATCAACCTTACTGTCATCTACATCTGTACTGCTGACATCAAATAAGTTGATCAAGGTTCATGGCCTTTCAGACCAGACTCAGCAGGGTAGTAGTGCAGTAATTCCCATTATCAGTGGTGTCTCCCCCTTTGTGGGTTTTGATAACTGTTGGTGTGCACCATTCAGTGTGTACACAGCCTGACATGAAGCTATGATTTTACATGATGTTTATGTTGAGAGCAAATTGTTTTGAAATATGTGTATGATACAACCTGGGATGTGGACAGGTCCCATGCAGCCTGTGTGCAGCTTGTACCTGCATAGTTGTGGTTACAGGGGCTCTGTGGTGTACATGGATATATGAATGTGTACCTGTTGGGGGAGGACAGTGTGTTTATGTTATCCAAGACCCTATCTGGATGAATAGGTGCTATTTCCATAGGTGCAGTGCTTCTCATGCCAAAATCCTGTGAAGCACAGCAGGTCTTATTGTTGCCATTATGTTTCATGACACAGCTATGGAATCCTCTGTGGTTGGCCACATAATATGTGGATGATTAGTTTCACATTAGCTTTGTGTGGCATTATGTGGTGTATCTGCATCTTACAGAGGCTGACCATGGGTCATCTTCCACTCATGTGTGTTGACTCTTGCAACAGTTACTATCTTCTGTGATACAGTTTAAGGCAGGGTACCACTGGTTTGCCTTCATGTTTGTGTTTGGTTGAATCCTGTTCCTGTTTCAATGGCACAATCACTGCACATATGTGAGTGCTTAAAGTGCATTTGTGTAGGACTCAGCATTTGCACATGCATTGTACACCTGCATGGGTGCCATGAAAGTCACCACTTTGCTCTTAAAGAGCATAAAATTGGCTTTGAAGACTGACCATGTGTGGCATACTGTTAGCCCTGTTTGTGTGACTATGGTGATCCAAGTCATTGCTGTTGCTAACATCCAACATGCATTGAGCACAGGTTTTGGTACATGATGAGTCTTCCCAGTTCATAATGGGATATCTGAGTGGCCATGATTATGGTTTCCTGTCTCAAAACTGGTATTCCCCATTACAGCACAATGACAGTTGGGAATTCTGAGGCATGGTGGATGATCTGTCACAAGGTGCATTTTGGATTAAACTTGGGCACAAAGGTAGTTGCTCAGCATAATGCATCTTACGTTGTACAAGTGCAACTAGCGTGGGAGTGTACATATCCCTCAGAAAGTTGGACACCCCTGTGGGCCATGTGTTCCAATAAAGGGTGATAGCCATGAGGTGAGGTATGTTATAACATGGTCATGCAGGGGTGTTCTCCAGAGCATTGAACCATAACTATCACTGCACAGATATGTTCCCCATGTTTCAGATTGCCGTAAGTGAGTCCATATTGAGTACCTGATTTGTATCATTGAGTATCAAGACCCACAGTTTATTTCTTGGCTGTCCCTGTTGAACCAGTGGACTTTCACTTGAACTTGGCATGATGAGGGCACTATAGGGGAAGCACAGGCCATTGCCAGTATCCAGATTATCAGGGGTGACAGGTGCAGGCCCTGTCTGGCACAGCATCATGGTCTGTCAGCCATGTTATCCCAGGCAGACAGATGCTGGATACTCTTTGAATTACACCAGTACATTACACGATTGAGGAATACAATCCTTGTCCCTGTACTGCTGCATCATTCTGGCCAATGTCAGAATGCTACCCAGGACTTGGGACATACCTGCATGGGCTACATCACCTGATGGTTCCTACATGTTTTTCCATGCAGTCAAGGCTACTGCATCACAGGACTTGCACAACAACATAGAATATGCCAGAGACATGTGTATAGTTCAAAAGGTTGTCTGAGTCTATGGGTATGTGGCTAATCATGGCAGACAGGTAGTTGACAGTATGTTTGCCTTCATATAGCTTGGTGTGTAACATAGTGCTAGAGTTTGCATTCACAAATGCGTACTGTTGGCCATGTTTCTGGCCACGTGTTTTGAGGAGTGACACAATTATGCAAACTATGTCATACAGTCTTTGTATCCTGTTGTCTGTCTATTCTAACTTGGGAAGCCTCTTGCTTGGCCAGAAACTTAGAGGCCTCTGTGGATGTGTGTGAATTCTGATAGCATGTGTGTGTGTCCTTACTGTGTTCTGGTAAGGGTATGTGTTGGTGGTGGTGATGGGATGCATGTGTTAACCTCCACCTGTTGACTGTCTAGTCCAGTCATGGGTGTAGAATGGACTGCCTCCAAGCTCACCCCTGTAGCTGCATCCCAGACAATATGTGGGGTGTTGTGTTAGGCTGGTTTGGCAGTGTACATGTCTTAAAGATTGCATTCCCCCAGGATGGCCACATACACAAAGCTAACATTAGTAAACACCAGTAGCTGACTAGTGGACATGCCTGTATGAGCATTCAGTACTACAAGTACCATGTACTGTATTTAGTTTACTTACTGCTTATGCAGATGTTTTAGACAGTGATGCTCACAAGTACATATTTGTGTTATGGACGTGGCAACACTAGCTATTACAGGAACATTGTAGCTACCTTTAGTAGCAGTCCCCCTCTGAGGGCCACATCACATCCTGATAGTTGAGTACAGATGATGCACGTGTCAACAGGGCTGTATCCTTGACTGGGTATATGCTCACATACCCACCAGAACCATGAGCTCTGTTGGTCACAGACACCCACTCCGCACACAGAGTCAAATATCAATAGAGTCTGCTGCCAATATCAACATGATCAGGATATGATCAAATAGTGTAAGCCATCACCTGTGAAGCAGCTATTACACATGGGCAGCGGTTTCCTACATCTTACACTCCTACAGCAGGCTAGAGTTAAAGATGATATGCACCCTGTTTCATTACCAGTTCTGTCCACATATTTCCAAGCAGCTGTTAGTCTGCCAATGAGGGGTTAGGCTACATAAACCTAAATGTTCAACAAGTGTGTCTCTACTGTCAGTATCCACTCTATGTAGGTGTGCACATAGCCATTTGGCAGAGCCCTGTAACAAGGGTCAGTACACATTTGCAGAACACATGCACAGCTGTCATTGCTTGCAAACAATACTAGAGAGGTGGATATTAGGCAATGTGGACCTTTATGCAAGGCTCAAAAGACAAACCCACCACCGTATATAGCACAAGTAACTATAAACTGAGGGTAATGCTACTCAATGCCAGAAGTCTGGACCTCACATTGCATGCACTCAAGGCACTCTGTATGAAGAGCATCGATATCTGTGCAGTAACAGGAACCCAGTTTAAGGCTCAAGAGAGCACCACAGCACTACCAGGCTATAACTCATACTACACCTTTCGGCCATAGAACCCAGTCCGAAACACAAATAGTGGGGTTTTATCCATATTCATCAAGGATACTCACACCTCCAGGTTAGTGGCGCAGCACGATACATCACAGATTATCCAAATGCAACTAACAATGGCCAAAACTGCATGCCAAATTGTAGCTTGCTACAGATCGCCCACTAGGACCCACAATCTGCACTTCCGAAGACACTGGGACATAAGAAGGTCCTACCAAACACACTAATACTGGGTGATTTCAACTAACCAAACATTAACTGGGAGAACTACTCAAGTACTAACTCTCTTGCCCAGCGCTTCCACAAATGTATACACTCAAACGTCCTGGATCAACTCATCAACACCCCCACCAGGGGGAACAACATATTGGACCTGGTCATCACCAACATGGGCGACCAGTGTTCCACACCTGACGTCAACCCCTCGCTGGTTAGATCAAACCATTGGGCTAATCACTGTGGATATTCACATTCCGCCCACAACCCCAAACAAGGAAACCAACGTGAAATACTTTTCCAAAGCAAACTTCACATTGATTAAGACCAAGGTTAAAAGGTTCACAGCCCACATGACAATGGACAATGCTGACCAGGATGCTGAAACCTATACAAAGGCACGCTATAATCATCTGCAGGAAAGCATGGATCGTGCTATCCCAAGGCAAACAAGACTCACTGCTCCAAGAAAAGGAAACCAGTCTGGTGGACCCCTGCCATAAACAGGCTCTATGATAGAAGGAGGAAACTAGTACAGATAAGAACGAAATCCCTAGAAGGAAAGACATCCCTGATCAGTATCAGAAAGACACTACTGTCCCTCATAAATTCTTCCAAGGCTAGCTTTGAAAGAGATAATTCCAAGGACTCTAACGATGACCACAGAGTGTTCTTTAGCTATGTCAAGAACCTAAGTGGATACTCTCAGATCTGCTCTGAGTTGGTGCAGACTGGCAGACAATACACTGAACTGACTGATATTGCCAACATTTCGGCAGACAAGTTCAGTGCAAACTTTACACCCCTCTCACCCCCGAAAGGGCCCATAACCATACCAGAAGAATGTACGACCCCAGCAATCACCGACACACAGGTTAAAACAGCCCTATCCAAAGCCAAGAACACAGCCTCAATGGGACCAGACGGTGTCCCAGGCTGTGTCTTACAACAGCTCCAAAATGAACTAACCCCTCACCTAAACACACTGTTCAAACACAGCCTCTCTACAGGCTACGTACTCACAGAGTGGTGCACAGCAACAGTTATCACACTCCACAAAGGTGGTGCCACAATGGACCCCAGGAACTATTGCCCTATAAGCCTGACTAGCCTGGTCTCCAAGGCTATGGAGCACATCATCATGGATCTCATTCACAGAGACATTGGGTACCTCCAAACCTTTGACCTCACCCATTTTGGCTTTGTTAAGGGCAGACCATGCCTCCTAAACCTGGTGGACTTCTTTGAGACAGTTACCAAGGCATTAGATGAGGGTAAGGAGGTCCACACAGCCTACCTTGACCTCGCAAAAGCTTTCAACACCATTCCCCATTCTGGTATTATAGACATACCCATCAACCTGAACATTAACCCCTACGTCATGGGATGGTTTGCAAATTGGCTCACAGACAGAATCCACACAGTGAGAGTTGCAGACCCCAGGTCCTACTGTAAACCAGTTACAAGTGGCATCCCCCAGGGCTCAGTTCTAGGACCCCTCATGTTCAGTATATACTTTTCTGAGGTACAGACAAGCACAGGAGGACTTTGGCTGAAAAAGTTTGCAGACAACTTCAAACTAGGGGCCAAAATTGATTCCCCTGCTGATGCAGACACCCTCCATAAGGGTCTCACTGAGATGGATACCTGGTGTCAATATCATGGCCTCAAGCTGAATGCCAAAAAGTGCATAGTCATCCCCTTTGGAAAAAAACTAATTACCCGCGGACTACCACATAGGTGGTAGTCCTCTACATACAAAAAAAATAATAAGGGATCTGGGAACCCAAATAGATAGCAATCTCTCCTTTGATAACTATATTGCCAAGGTGGTTAGAATATCCTTCTATGTGGCCCCACTAATCTCAAATGGATTCGCATCCAGAACATAGGAGGTCATTGTGCCTCTCTACTCATCACTTAATAGACCCATTAAAGAATACAACACCCCATTTGGGATGTACCTTACAAGACAACTGCAACAGCTTGAAAGACCACAAAAGTACCACACCAAGAGGATTACTGACCTCAAACAGATGACTTATGCAGCCCAACTAAAGAAACTCCAGCTGTACTCGGTTGCATACCGTGTACTCAGAGGTGATCTCTGCTTGACATACAAGGCCCATGTCCAGCCCAGTATTGCTGGATATGCTCCACCTATACAAAACCCCCTGAGAGCCACATGCTCTAGGGATATAAACCTAACCACAACGATAACTAGGACGTGCTGGAGGGATAGATTCCTGACCCAGAGACTCCCCATGCTTTGGAACATGATTCCAATGTACATCAGGCAGGGCCCCTCACTAGCACTCTTCAAGAGAAACCTTGACGGGTGGATGGGTGACAGACATGTACCCCGGCGATCACTGCAGTGGCTCTGCTGGACAGAGGCACAGGGAACTAATGGCTCTGCTGTTCAGAGGCACAGGGAACTAACCTAAGGGGGTGGCGGAAACCAACACACTCCAGCTGGGCTTATACATGCCCTTGGGCAGACAGCTTAGTACCTACCTATAAACCTATGAACTTATTACATGTCTTATATGCATGGTTAGTTAACTAGCTCTTCCATTTTACTTTGCTATCATGCTGATAAACTGTCGGATGACTACAAGTCATATGTATCCTGTTACTGTGTATTGTAAATGCCAATAGACATAACAAATATTTGCCTAACATAACAGTAATGCTATGTAAAATGTAATACATATCTGCCTACAATACTGTACATTACACAGTTACCGGCACAATATCCCACAATGCAAATCATAATTGCACATTAGGCCCACCTTCGACATGTTATTTTCAGTAATACATCCATACATATGCCTACTGTTACAATATATCAACATATACTATCCCCTGTTATAGCACATACTTGTTGGATCAGCCGTGCCACTGACAGTGGCTGGAGAGGAATTGCTGGGTTCAAAGCCCTTATATAGCATCCCTTGTGGTGTATGAGGTGTTTGCCTTGTGACCTACAGCAGTACACACATAAATACTACAAGCATTACTATGCTCAACAATACATCACTACAAGATAACTGTTTCCACTATATGCATTGCATACACTTGAATTATTACAGAACAGGTACTACATACACAGACATACTGAGTGTTCTACATACCTTATTAGTAACTCAAGTTGTTGTTGACTGTTATTTAAGTCTTTTTCAGTTTGTATTTCAATCTTCTTTGTAAAGTTCTGCTGGTATATACATATGGTTTGTATGTGTGACAAGCCATCCTTTTATAGTTAGATATCAGTAACATGTGCTATCCTGACCACCAATTGGTGTTCCAAAGTAGTTAATTACATGCACATCAGCTGTACAGCTACTCCATTAGCCAATACCAAGGCAACAGTGTTGTATAATTGAGTACTTCATTTGGTCGTTGTCCCTTTGCCTTACTTGTGAGGCAGATGGCCTGGATGTGTTGTTTGTGATGTATTGCAACAGCTATATGGAGACAGACAGAGATATATAAGTTTCATGACTCCTGTGGATTGTGTGTAATGCCTAGAAGATGTTGTTCTACATGTGAGTACAGTTGTTATATTTCAGAACATTGCTACTTATGCAGGGTTTGTTTGTACCTGATACTTCTGCAGATGTTTCAGTCTGGCAAGGATGTTCAAGCAGCTCAAGGCTGTATGGCTATGCATATAATGTTAGATGGTTTACAGTGTGTTCACCAGACATCTTTGGTTTGGTGTAAATGTGTATCATACTGTGCTGATAATCAGTAATTAGTAACACTTCCTAGTGTACATACAACCCTCTGAAACGGGATTAGTGCAAACAAACCCTGTAACATCAGCAGCTGTTCCATTGTATAACAGCAACTTTTTCACATAGGGCCATGTTAGTGTGTCTCTGACAAGGTATGTTAAGACTTCAGCAGATGTCATACAGTGAGTGAAAAATTTGTAATGTTATTACAGTATGTATTGTAATTGGTTTGGGTGTGGGGGAGATGCTGGCAGATGTACATAGCAGATGCAGGTGTGTAGGAACTGCTTTTATACATATTTGATATGTGTGTGAGGGTTCCTTCCCTATTTGAACACCTATCCTTTAGTGGACTGATACTATGGTAATTGCAGGCTGATTCATTAAGGCACTGTTAAATGGTTCCTGTATAGCATGCAGGTGATGTTAGTCCTTGAATCCTTATGGCAATACATTGGATTGTAATAAAGTGTTGCTACATGAAAGTTGTCTGTGTATTTCTGTCATAGGTATTTGCAGTCAATGGATTTGTGTTGGTGACTGACCCTATTTGGCTCATGTCCATAGCACATATTTGTAATAGTGTATAGGCATATTCTCTCCATATCCTTTGTTCATATAGTTTGGTCGTGGCGGAATGTGTGATTGCTATGGTCCATGTTATACTCATATATGAACACTTCAGCCGCTGTATACAGGATACCTATGGAATCCCGAACGCACACAATTCCAACGCCCACAGTAATGGGCCCAGACTCCCAAACCCCACATTACCAAACACTCAAACTCATGACAGTCAAACTCGCGAAAGTAACACAAACACAGAACACACACACTCACACACAGACACACTGCTACCCACCACATCCAAACAAACCATCCCACACTACGTATGAGCAGGGGGGAGCAAGCCACCCTACGCCTCCCATGTGGGTGGCTGCACCCCCCCACACCCCCTACTTTAATATTATACCTCTAAGATCGCACAGACACACAAGCCAACCTACACCCACATATTACAGTCCCCCACAAACACACAACACACTCAGAACACGCACTTACACACACTAAAGCCCTCAGAAACACACTTACACACAGTAACCTACCTGAACCGCAACACCAGAAGCACTAACTCAAAGTCCCTTATCCCTTAACATCGGGATTTTAAAAACTCTCGCTTCTGGTGTTTCGGTACTGTGGTCTTTCGCTCTTTAAGCTTCGGGATTACACGCATCGGTATGTCAAGCATTCGGTATTTGGTAGGTATCCCGTTTATATATACCTTCATGGTTGTGTAGATGTTGTTAACCCATCTATATATCTACATATATATGTATATCCCTATATATCGACATATCTCTCTCTCTCTCTCTCTCCATACATATATATATATATATATATATATATATATATATATATATATATATATATATATATATATATATATACATATATATATATATATAGCATACACCTTTCATTGGGTAGATGGCAGTTTGTCCTTTTTCCACAAAATCCTCCCTTTTGTGTTTTAACCTGTCTGACTACACAACTGCCATTGGTACAGCTCAGGTAGCTTAGTGGTAGGTTACTGTGAAGATTGTGTACATGGTTGCATGTTCTAATCCTGGCAGTGGTCATTTTACCTCTCAGAGCAGTCACTGGTAGTGCAAGGGTGATTAACGCACATTTCAGCGGTTGTGAGTGGCTTTTCCCATGATCTGCGCGATGTTCAGCAAAGGTTAAACCTGTGTGGTGCTTATCCGTGTAGTCATGTTTAAGTGGCGCTTACCGGCACAATAACCCGCTAACGACTGCTTAAAAGTACTTTAATCACCCTGCATCCAGCATCCCTTATTCGGGACCACAAAATGACATAACAGCCCTTGCAGGTCTTGAAACCGGGACCATGAAAACCACAGTCACTTGCTTTACCATTGAGGCATCTGAGATATGTACAACTTTTATAGTGTTTAGTATGTACAGTGTACTACAGCCATTCCTCACTACTGCAAACAAATGTGTAAGTCAGTTGGTGTACATATGTATGATACCTGTTAATGTTCATATGTTTGTTAAAGTCAGTGTTGCAATGTGACCTGACAGGGTGTATTATGGATGATAATGGTTCTTGTTTTGTGTCCTTTTTACATTGTACCCATACTCCATGTGTACCCCTCCAGTTCACGTACTGAACATCTGATACAGGCCCTCCTTGATGCATATTCCATTAGCCAGCGGTCCTCCCCCACACCAATCTCCACATACACAGCAACCATTGCTTCTACGGGGAATTAGGGTAATATTAATAGTTATAATACCAGAGCCGCATGTGTTTTGCATACACTTCCATCCATTTGGAATGCTTCTGTGTCACAAAGTGTGTTCATAGATGTTTATATATATATATATATATATATATATATATATATATTCTTAGAAAAATATGTATTAATGTGTGTATTAGTAATATGCTTAGTGCATTTAGAGCTTGAAAAGGGTTAACACATTTATTCTATTTCATACTGCATAAATCTGTACAAACTGCAGATGCTTTCTGACCTTGTATTGTTAGCTAAAATCTTGCTTGTGCCTTGGAAATTTACTGAGAAGCAGATGATTTATGCTTGCGTTAGGAAAATAATGAAAAGAACAATATTACTTGTATGAAACTTAGACAAGGAGTTCCGCTTGTGCTGTGAGAAAATACACAGCTGTAGAAGTTATAGATAATTAGTACAAAGCCTGCTTGAAAATATGAACTGCAATCAGCATTTGCCTGTATCTGAGTTAGAAAAGTACCTTGAAATGTAACACTGTACAATAGACACTTGTAAACGGATTAGTGCCCACCAAGGCCAGGTTGTTTTTCTCAAAAAGTTTCTCACAAATCTAGTCATGTCAGCAGAAAATCTGAGTAACATCTGCTGTAGAACAATACTGAAAGTTGTGTTTGATTACGTCAGCCTTAGAAGGCCATGTCTTGTAAATAGTATAAGAATAAGCATACTTCCTGTTAGTAGTTAGACAAATCCTTGTATTTGCATGTTTTTGTCTCCTTGCAGCAAGTCAATTAAAAGTGCCTTAACTGAACCTTATGTGTATTGGTCTTTGAAGTTTTTTCTTTTAACAGATTGGTCCTTCAGACCGGAAATCCTCACTTCGCCTTGGATCAGACAGGCCAGGTGGCTTGAAACCGTACGGGGAAGAAACCACATCGCTTTTTCTTATTTGAAAAGCCCTCCGACTGAATTGTCGTACAAAAGAGGCCAGCCACTTTCTGATCTGTGACTGAAGGACGGGTTTACTCGAATCAGGTGATCAATCACAAAGGCTCAGGTAAGGTGAATCTACCTTCTTTTTTCTGTTTTAGATCAGGGACTAGATTTGTATTTGTTCTGTTAGGACTTTGTTTATAAGTTAGGGACAGAAAGATTACCGTCTTGTCATAGATCAGGGAAACAGAGCAGGTAGGCAGTCATTCTGAAGAGACTATAACAAAATCCGTGATACCACGTTAAAAATAAGGTGTTACGTAACAATTGAAAGGGTAGAACAAAATGGGTAATAATTGTACAAAAAGGTCCCAAAATCCACCGTTAACCGAAGATGCGAAATACATACAGTCACAGCATGCTGATAATATTAAATACTATTCAAAATGGGTTAATAAGTATGAATTTCATGGTAAATTAGAAAAATCCTCGCTTGTCAAACTTGTCAAACAGCTTAAAACTGATTCTAAAGGTCGGGTAAAAAAGCAAAGTCAATTAGGAATTCCTCAGGCACACAGGTGGATTGAGGAAGTAAACCGAAGGGAACAAAAGAATAATAATTCAAAAGCAATGTTTTTAGATAAGGAGGACAATAACCTAGTAATAGCATCGGCCCCTCCACCTCCCTTACCAGAATATGAGGCAAGTGAACAAGTTAGTCCACCCCCGCGATATCCTGCTGTCACTGTAAATAGAGATACTCCAAAAGCAAAACCGTTTATTAGAGATCCCATCGAGACCAGGTCTCGAACACGGGCAAGAAACTCAAAAGGGGACATTGATTTGTATCAAATGGGTAGAAATTCACAATCTATGAGTGAAGAAGAAATATGCCCACTTATAGAAGTGCCTAATCCTCAGGCAGGGCAAGAAGGTCAGGACCCAATTATTCTAGTGTATAGACCCTGGACTCCAGAAGACATTCGGAAAGCCACTGAGGGAATTCCCCATCCAAAAGTTAATTTTAGAAAGTTCTTAGAAGATTTGCAAGGAATGAGGCTAAGTTATAATTTAAATGGAGAAGAGGTAGAAAAAGTAGTCAGACAAATTATGGGGCCAGATTTCCACATGATTAGTGGCAACTGGAATCCCCGTGATGCTGCGTTCAGGCCCCAGCCACATAGCAGCGCAGAGTTAGACAACAGAGTGAAAGGTCTTACAGACTGAATCTCTGAGAAATGGAAGCCTAGGGCAGACTGGACTTGCATTAATCAATGCATCCAACAAGAAGGCGAGACTGTTGACAGATATTATGCTAGACTATTAGAATGGTTTAATAACCACTGTGGAATGCAGGTTCCTGAAGATCAGACACATGATTCCCCATATGAGCAGCAGTTAAAGAATGCATTTTTGAAAGGCAGTATTGCACCCATAAGCAGTTTTATTACAAAACACATGGTAGATCATCGTACAAGCAGGTTACAGTCATTGCTTGAATATGCTAGGCATGCCAAAAGGCATTTTAATAGCAAAAAGAAAAAGAAAGCCCAAGTATTTTCTGTAGAAGATGGAGCAGAAGTTTATGTAGTACAGTCTGGGAAAAAGGGCAAGAGAAATGCCCAGGGAAACAAACAATCTGATCAACGATCAGAGGACTTTGAAGGGCGAAAGAAAAGAGGTGAATGTTTCAAATGTGGTAAAAAGGGACATTTGGCAAGGGATTGCAAGAGAAACAAGAAGGCAACTATGGAAGATAAGGAGGGTGAGGACTGACTATATGAAAGTCAGGAATCACTAGAAGGGGATAGCAGAGAAAGGACAAATGAGTATGTGATAGAGGGAGTAGAGAATGTGACAGAAGAATTAGAGGAAGTGCAGGAAGTCACGGATAGTGAAGGAAATGAGATATTGGATTTGGCTTTATTGAGCTTAGAGCTCTATTTAGCAGACACAAAACCAGAAGTTACACTCCTGGTAAAAGGGAGGGAAGTCAGGTTCTTGTGTGACTCAGGGGCCTCACGGACCCTGATACATCCCTCCAAACTGCCAGAGAACTCAGAGTCACCTGATTACATATTAGTGAAAGCAGCTAATGGACAGCTGTATCGGGAGCCCCTCTCCCATAATATTGTGATAACTGATCCTGTTTCAGGATTGACCCAGAAAAGCAAAATTGTTGTTTCTGCAAAATGCCCAGTAAACCTCTTGGGCAGAGACCTTATGCAGCTATTTGGTATAGCAGTAGTTCCAACTATGCAGGGTATGGAAGCACAGCGACAAATTGATACCTTTGCAGTGCAATCGGAGGGTGAAATGTTTTATTGGTACAGCCAGGACTTGGCTATGACTTGTCCAGGGTCAGTGACCGAAGAGTTGATGAACATAGCCATCAGCAAGTTCCCCTCCCTTGACATTGATAAACAACATTTGTTGCACTGTACTCTGTATTATTGTAACACACCAGGACCTGATAAGGAATATGAGCAAGAATTGTTTAGAAATCGTGCAAACAGACTGATATTGTATAATCTGTACTAGGACACAGAAGGGAACAGTGTAGTCAGCTGTTCATTGCCCCAGGAGTTCTTTGCACTTTACAAATCTAATCGATTACCACATGTTAGCTTAACTAAGGACAAAAATGTGAAATGGGTAGACCTGGGAGAAAAAGTCACGAGATGGGGGAAACAGACAGAGTTAGAACTGTCAGAACAGGGAATTCAAATGCAGAAGCTGAATTGGATAACTCAGACCCACCCAGCTGTACACTTGCAGTCTAGCAAGGACAGCTGATTAGCACGCCTATTGAAGGAGGAAGAGAATGCCTTACAGAATATACCAGAAACTCTCTGGTCAACAGGAAAATCAGATGTAGGACTTATTCATACAGCAGGACCAGTTACTATTATGCCAAAGTCAGCATTTAGACCACAAAAATGACAGTATCCCTTAAGAAAAGATGCAGAGGTAGGAATCAAACCTATTATAGCAGCTTTACTTCAGGAAGGGGTGCTAGTGGAATCTCCTGATTCACCATGTAACACACCCTTATTTCCTGTTAAGAAAATGAATGGAGAGTGGCGTATGGTCCAAGATTTACAAGCTGTGAATGACGCAGTAATATCAAGAGCACCTACGGTGCCAGACCCACACACCCTGTTGAATGATTTAAAACCTCAACAGAAATATTTTTCTGAGGTAGATATCAGCAATGCGTTCTTCTCAATACCGATACACCCTGACAGCCAGCATTGGTTTGCATTCACATTTCAGGGGAAAAGGTATACATATACGCGACTACCACAGGGGTATTGTGAAAGTCCAATGATATTCTCATAAGAAATGGCAAGCAACTTGGTGGGATTTACCCCACCAAGAGGTAGTCAGATTTTGCTTTATGTTGATGATATCCTGCTAGCGGCCCCCACCCAGCAAGATTGTAAAGAAGATACCATAGCGCTATTACAATTTTTAGCCACTGAAGGACATAAAGTAAACAAAAATAAACTGCAGCTTTGGAAAAAACAAGTTAAATACCTAGGATATGTAATATCCAAGGAAAGTGGGACATTAGATGAGGACAGAAAAAATAGTGATTTTGCAAGCACCAAAACCCACTACCAAGAAGGAAATAATGTCCTTCCTGGGTACGACTAATTTTTGTCGGAGCTGGATTCTAAACTATGCCTTGGAATCTGCATAACTGACTAATCTGATTTATAAAAAGCCTATGGCAGCACAGGATTTGTTACAATGGACACCAGAAGCAGAATCTGCTTTCTGCAAACTGAAACAGTTAATAGCGTCCTCATTAGTTCTGGGATTACCAAACTATAATAAACATTTTTTCCAAACTGTAGATTGTAAGCAAGGTTATATGACATCAGTGTTAACACAGCAGCATGGGGACAAGCAATGCCCTATTGCTTATTATTCATCACAACTGGACCCAGTGGCACGGTCTTTACCTCACTGTGTACAAGCAGTAGTTGCAACTGCAATGGCAGTACAGGCTTCAGCCTCAGTAGTGTTGTTCCACACTCTCACATTGAGAGTGCCTCATGCAGTCGCAATTATTTTACTGCAAGAGAAGGTAGCATATCTTTCCCCTGCTAGGCATCTTTCCTGTATGACTATATTGTTGAGCCAACCTCATATGACAATTGAATGATGTATGACTTTGAACCCTTCTACCTTGCTCCCAACCCCTGCAGATGGCACACCACACAGCTGCCTGCAGGTGATTGAGCAAAAGACACTGCCTAGAAAAGATCTTATGGATGTTCCCTTGGATGATGCTGAGGTGACATACTACGTGGATGGCTCGTGCAAAAGGGGTCCTACAGGACAGAACCTAGTAGGATATGCAGTAGTTTCTGACACAGACGTTAAAGAAGCGAAATCTTTACCACACAGTTTATCTGCAAAGGCAGCAGAATTGATTGCCTTGACACGGGCATGTACCTTAGCAAAAGGTAAATGTGTGAGCATTTTTACTGACAGCCAGTACGCTTTTTCTACTGTACATGTTTTTGCACAACAGTGGAAAAATCGAGGAATGATAACATCTACTGGCAAACCAATCAACCATGCACAGTTTATTTTAGATCTTTTAGAATCTATTCAGTTACCTCAGAAAGTAGCTATTTGTAAATGCACAGCTCATACCAAGCAACAGGATAGGATTTCAAAAGGTAATGCGAGAGCTGATACAGCTGCAAAGCAAGCAGCTTCAGAAGCATTTCTTTTGAATGAGGAATTACAACCCTCTGAGATTTTAGACTTAGAAATGTTAAAGACAATGCAGACACTTACTACGCAAGCTGAAAAACAAAGATGGGTAAAACGAGGAGCAATTCTCGAAAAGGGGCTGTACATCTCTAAGGAAGGGAAACCGATATTGCCATCTAATTTGTTTAGATATGCAGCTTTGTTGAGCCATGGGCAGTGCCATGTCTCAACAGGGGGGATGGTACAGCTGGTGAACCAAGTGTTCATGACATATGGCTTCTCAAATTACTCTAAAAAATTCTGCGCGGTATGCCACGTTTGTAATAAACATCATGCACAAGGGGCGTTGAAGCCCAAGCAAGGGAGTTTCCCTACACCACCGTATCCATTTCATAATATCTGTATGGATTTCATAGAACTGAATAAATGTGAAAATAAGTAGTATTGTCTTGTCATTGTAGATATGTTTTCCAGATGGGTGGAAGCTTTTCCGACTAAAAATCCAGATGCTCCAACTGTGGCCAAAGTCCTTGTTAAAGAAATCATCCCTAGATTCGGCATTCCGGAAAGGATCTACAGTGACAACAGCACACACTTCGTAAACCAGACCATACAACAGTTAAGTAGACATTTTAGTATTTCTTTAAAAAATCATTGTGCATATCACCCACAATCTGCAGGGCTAGTAGAGAGGCATAATAGGATTTTAAAAAGTAAGCTAAGGAAGTTAATAGTAGAAACACAGAGAAATTGGGTGTACTGTCTGTCCCTAGCACTGTTGAGCATGAGAACTGTTCTGAATGCAAAAGGATTGACTCCTTTTGAAAAATTATTTGGAAGGGCTTATTACATACCTCAGTGGAAATCTCTCATGCCCGCAGACCAGGAAGCTGACAGTACATTAGCTGAGTATATGCGAAACCTTTTAAATTCTAAACATTTGCTGCAGTCAAATTCTGTTTCAGATAAAGAACGAACCAAACCGTCAGAAGTGGCAGTGCCCCCTGGAACGTAGACTTGGTTGAAGACAGTAAAGAAAAAGAATTGGGCATCACCAAAGTGGGAAGGTCCATATCAAGTGCTTCTGTCAACATCCACTGCAGTCAAGATAGTGGAGCATGCCTCCTGGATCCACCTGATACACTGTAAATTAGTCAAAAACTTTGAAATGGACAAAAATCTTGTTACATGCCAAGAGTAAAAATGATAGAGTCCAGAAGAAACAGGAATGCAGAATAACCCTTTCCTCAGAAGTATTGCATAATCATCCTGTTAACTGTGCTAGTGACAATAATCTTTTTGTTGTGGCCTTTCCTTTTCCCAGCCACACAGACTGAACTGAATAAATGTGAAGCATTACTCATAGACTGGCATCCAAACTTTAAGACTTACCAGGCAATTAAATATGTGTATGCTGAGACTTTCAATGTTTCAAATTGCTGGATTTGCACAGCTTTGCCGACAGCATACGGGGGGGTTATTAATGACTACAGTCCCCCTAGGGGTCAATGAGACCTGGGAGAACTTGATTTATGATACCTCAACCATTACATCACAAAATAAAATAGCATTGCACTTGTCTGTTCCACAAAAGGGAACTGTGTGTTTTTATAAAAATGATACTGTTCAGGTGGGTTGGAGCAATTACAATGTGACTGTTCCTTATAAATGTTACACTAAAGGTAACAATGTAGATCTTTATTGTAATACAAACTATGATTCATTTCTTGGATTGGTGCACAAAACACTTGATGAAGTAAAACATAATTCTGTTCTTTATAAACAGCTGTTTATAATTGATATGAAAATGTTTCATGCAGGGCGAGTGTATATTTATAGCAAGGTTACTACTAAAGCAGAGGACTGTTATTTTGTGTGCGACAGAAAGGCATACAAATGGTTACCTGAGAATTGGTCCGGCAGTTGTTTTTTGGGTTACCTGGTTCCGGCCATACGACACACTGCAGTTTTGCCTCGAGGAAAAATTCGAAATGTCCGAAAGGTCGTCAAGAAACCTATAAATCCAGTGGGACAAATCAATGCACGTTGGAAAGACCATCATTCTCTAGGCAAAGGACTGACACACATGGACTTGAGTGATAGCGCTATATCGTGGGCAGGCATATTACCAGCATATGGAGCAGTGAAATCGATCTGGGAGCTGAGAAAACTGTCGAAACTTCTCAAAGTAATGAGCAATGCAACTTTTTCTGCTCTCGAATTGGTGACTGATGAACTGAATGCTATGAGAACTGTAGTGCTCCAAAACCGCATGGCTCTCAACTTCACCCTAGCGGCAAGAGGTGGTACATGTGCTTTAATCCAAGAAGAATGCTGTTCGTATATTCCTGACCATAAACACGAGATAGACAATCATCTTGAGATAATTCAGCAAGTGTCGGCCATGACTAAACCAGGCACAAACCCACTGACGGACTTTTTCCAGAAATGGTTTGGGGGGGTGGGGTACTATCCTAATGAACATCCTGATTGCCATTTGTGTAGGAATGCTCCTACTGGGAGTATGTGTTTGTTGTGGTATCCCCTGCATGAAAAGACTGATTAAAGACTTTATAGACATGTCAGTTTCTGAAACCTTATATCAAAGTACTGAGTTTGAAGAACTGTTAAAAGACTGAAAATGCTTTCATAAGTTTAAACTAAATGACTCTCTTAATTGCAAATCCTGAGTGGAAGAGGTTAGGAGAAGAAAACAAACTGTTTATGCTTATTTTGAAAGTAGAATACAAGTATTAATAGGGGGGAAATGTTAGAAAAATATGTATTAATGTGTGCATTAGTAATATGCTTAGTGCATTTAGAGCTTGAAAAGGGTTAACACATTTATTCTGTTTCACACTGCATAAATCTGTACAAACTGCAGATGCTTTCTGACCTTGTATTGTTAGCTAAAATCTTGCTTGTGCCTTGGAAATTTACTGAGAAGCAGATGATTTATGCTTGTGTTAGGAAAATAATGAAAAGAACAATACTACTTGTATGAAACTTAGACAAGGAGTTCCGCTTGTGCTGTGAGAAAATACACAGCTGTAGAAGTTATAGATAATTAGTACAAAGCCTGCTTGAAAATATGAACTGCAATCAGCATTTGCCTGTATCTGAGTTAGAAAAGTACCTTGAAATGTAACACTGTGCAATAGACGCTTGTAAACGGATTAGTGCCCACCAAGGCCAGGCTGTTTTTCTCAAAAAAGTTTCTCACAAATCTAGACATGTCAGCAGAAAATCTGAGTGACATCTGTTGTAGAACAATACTGAAAGTTGTGTTTGATTACGTCAGCCTTAGAAGGCCATGACTTGTAAATAGTATAAGAATAAGCATACTTCCTGTTAGTAGTTAGACAAATCCTTGTATTTGCATGTTTTTGTCTCCTTGCAGCAAGTCAATTAAAAGTGCCTTAACTGAACCTTATGTGTATTGGTCTTTGAAGTTTTTTCCTTTGAGATATATATATATATATATATATATATATATATATATATAGCTATAGATGTTACTGTATATATATATATATATATATATATATATATATATATATATTTCTATGTGCACACATCAGTGACATGCATATATATATATATATATATATATATATATATATATATATATATATATATATATATAGATAGATATATATTTAGTATTAATTTGTAACACTTATACATATGTAGACTTGTATATGTTGATTCACAAATTACAGTACATTACAATGTACTGTACATATGTACACAAAGTGACTGTCCCATTTTTGGTCAGTACTGTGAAATGCCTGTAGTATAAGGTGTAGTCTAATGACCACTAAGCATGTATACAGATTAGATGGCTTAGTGGTAGGTCCCATGACTATGATGTGCATGGTCCAGGGTTCAAAACCTGTGATGTATTAGACATGTTTTACTACAGAATAAGGCAAATTTAAGCAGTTGTAAGCAGGTTTAATGGTGTTTGTGTGACATTATATCAGCGATTGTACACAGTTAAACAAAATTTACATCCTACAACCTGTGCACGCAAATATGGCCACTTCTGCTAACTACTCAGGATATATACATTTCAGTGACGTAACATCTCACTATGTGCTTACATAACATTACATTGTCTGTTAACTGTACTCTCCAGCACACATGGGTTTATGTGTGTTCCAAATGTTTATTATTTTGAGGAATACTACCTATATATGCAAGCTGTGGTATACTATGTAACATGTAAAACATCTCTGACTTTATTGGGATTTGAACCATGAATGCACCACTATAATCCATGTGCAGCTAACATCAGCCATGACTGCAATGCAAACTGTGGGCTGCTACAGATAACCCTCCATGAAGCAGGAGCACACTAACTATACTGGAGACAGACAGTCGTAAACATGACAGTCCTACCAGGCACCTGTTATTGGTCAATGTCCTATACTTAACTTAACTGGATAACCTGACACTCAGTATCTTCCAGGCCCAGCAGCAGTTCCAGATTTATCATGTAGCCATTACACTATTGACATTAACATTCCTTCTGCCTATTTCCTGTGTCCATGAATCCTATGTGTAAGCTTGGCTACACAACAGGTGGAGCCACCCACACCCAGGGAGCTTCACGAAATACCGACATAACACATGAATTGAGAGACTATACATTCAAATCCTAACTACATTTTGCATAGCCCCTCACTGACACACTTCTGGGGAAACCTTGATGTGTGTCTGGGAAACAGTATATACACCCCTGGGATCATGTGTCCCAGAAACATACAGCCAAGGTGTGGGGAGCCACTCCAGTTTTATAGCTGCAAGACCTGTTGGGGAAATTGAATGCTGTTGGGTTGTCATGTTAACATGCCCTTTTGAGATTACTATGTGCCCCTATCACCCTACAGCACCCCAGTCTTCAACAGCTTCCAGCAACTCTGCCTGGAATCGCTTCATTGGCTATGCTTGACCGAGGCTCAGTTACTTCATAAATGGTGCAGATAAAGCCACCACACTGTAGCTATGCTTCTAAATGCCATTGGGCAGATAGCCTACTACCTATTTGTGAACCTCTACAGTGAAGGTCATCTCCAACATCATATATGATTATACAGAGTTTTCTGATCACAATATACAGTGTAAAATCACCATGTAGTCAGACAACAGTTAAGTACAGCAAGAACATACAGACTACTGATACTTAATCACTCCATAAGCCTATCTTGGAAGCTAGTAGACTTGTATAGGTTGCAGGTTTTGTATTGCTTACCAGTAGGTTACCTACAGGAAAGATGGGACACAAGCACAGATGGAAAACATGCCTGCAACAATGCCATAGCAACTTGCATGTGTCAGCCTAAGGCTTTGGAATGCTGGGCAAGGCTATTGGTGCCCCCATGAACTGCACAATAGAAAAATCAATGAGGGTTAGGCTACTCAACACCAGGGGTAGTACTCACAACATGCATGCACTCACAGCACCCCTCAGTATGGACAACATCAACATCTGATCTGTGACTGGGACCTGTATAAGGCTCCTGTGACACACCGGCACTACCAGACTACAACCCATAACACACATTTCAGCCACTGAACATGGACTGGCACAGACATGGAGGGGGTGTATCCATATTCATCAGGGATACCTACACCTCCAAGATAGTAGGGCAGCATGATACCTCTGTGATAATCCATGTGCAGCTAACATCAGCCATGACTGCAATGCAAACTGTGGGCTGCTACAGATAACCCTCCATGAACCAGGAGCACCACTACAACTATCTGGAGACAGTCGTAAACATGACAGTCCTACCAGGCACCCTGTTATTGGTCAATGTCAGCTATCCTACACTTAACTGGATAACCTACTCGAGTATTCACTTCCAGGCCCAGCAGTTCCCGGGATTTATCACCTCATATGGCCTGTATCAGTTGGTAGATGGACTAATGAGTGGTGAAAACATACTAGAAGTGGTACTCACCGACATGTGCAACAGGTGCACTACAGTGGAGGTAAACCAGCCACTGTTTAGATCTGACCATGAACTATTCACTGATGATTTCCACTCCCAACCATCTCCCCACCCAAGGAACACACAGTGAATACCTTTCCTATAGCTAAATTCACAGTACTAATGACAGAGGTGGGAGGGTTCACAGCCCCCACGCTCAGGGATGACACTACTCAAGATACAGACAGAATTACAAATGCACTCTATAAGCACCTACAAAGATGTATAGGTCGTGCTATCAATGGTAAACCGGGACTTGCTACTCCTACACAAGGACACCAGTCTGCTGGACCCCTGCAATATACAGGCTATACAACAGAAGTACGACAGTAGTCCAGAACAACAGCAAATCCCAAGACATGCAGACATCCGTGACCAGTATTAGTAAGACACTTATGTTACTCATGAAATCATCCAAGGCTGACATCCACAGGTAAATAGACATGGATTTGGAAGATGACCACAAAGGCTTCTTTGGCTATGTCAAGGATCTAAGCAGTAACACACAGATTTGCACTGTGTTGGTGCAATATTGCACTGAATATACTGACCCCACTGATATCACCAACACACTTGATGATACATTCGGTGCAAGCTTCACCCCCTATAGGGCCCACAGCAATACCCAAAATGTACAGTATCCCAGACATCAGAGACATACACGTGGTAATTGCCCTTTAAAATGGCATGACAGAGCATCAGTGGAGGCAGATAGTGTCCCAGACTGCATCCTGCAGACACTACAAGACAAAGTGACCCCCCGCCCAATATAGCAATTCAACATCAGCCTCTAAACAGGTTACTTGCCCATTCAATGGTGCATGGCAACAGCTATTCCACTTCACCAAGGTGGTGCACAACTGACCATGGTAACTACCACCCCATAAGCCTGAGTAGCCTGATCTGCATGGCTATGGAGTGCATCCTCATGGCACTCATTAACATAGACAATGGTAACCTCCAGACACTTGACCCAACCCAGGTCAGCTTGAATGAGTGCAGATCATGCCTACTGAACCTGTTTGACATCTTACAGTCACCTAGACTTTAGGTGTGGGGTGTGGTAATTCACACATACTACCTGGACCTCGCCAAGAGATTTGACACCATTCCCCACTCAGGTATTATTTCTAAACTCACCAGCCAGTACATACACCCATACATCACAGGTTGGTTTGCCAATAGGTTTACACACAGAACCCACATGGTAAGCCTAGCAGCCTCCAGGTCCAACTCTTGACCAGTCACAACTGGTGCCCACAGGACTCAGTCCTGGGACCCCTACTGTTTGCCATATACTTCTCAGAGGTACAGGCTAACACAGGTGGACTACAGCAGACTGTGTTTGGTGATTACTGCAAACTGGGAGCCATAACTGACAGTCCAGCTGTCACAGATGTCCATCAAGGGGCCTCACATAGACCAACACAGGGTGTCAGAGTCATGGTCTACAGCTAAAGGCCACATACTGCATGGTCATTCCATTTGGGGAAACTACACACACACATATTAACACATGAGTGACAGACACTATAATTCAGACCACATGATGGGTATGTGGAGACTACATTAGATAGTGATCTCTCCTTTGACAATCATATCTGCAAAGTAGGTAGGACATCCATCTATGTAGGCCATCTGATTACATAAGGGTTCGCATCTAGACAGTCTGAGGTTATTGTGCCTCTTTACTCATCACTCATCAATCTCATCATCGAGTATGATAACCCATTTTGGATGTACCTCAGAAGACACATCCAACAGCTGGAAGGGCCACGAACGTACCTCGTCAAGAGGATTAATAGCCTCAGACATGTGTCCTATGCTGCCAGACTGCATAAACTCTTGCATTACTCAGTGGCATCTCGTTTACTCAGAGATGATATTTGCTGGCCAACAAAGCAGTGTCCAAGTCAGGCTTAATGGATATGCTCCACCTATGGGAATCCATGTCACAATGAGCCACACACTGTAATGAGCTACACCTTGCCACAACCATAATTGGAAGATGCTGGAATGACAGATTCCGGTCACAGGTACTCCCCATGCTTTGGAACTACATCCCTGATTACATTATATGGAGCCCCACACTAACACTCAAGGGAATCCTTGCAGAGTGGGTGGGGAACAGTGGATACACCCCAGGGATCCCACAATTGGCTCTGCTCCACAGAGGGAAAGTTAGTTAATTAATGGGGTGGTGATAGCAGACACATTTTGGCTAGGCTTATGAATGGCCTTGAGCAGATAGCCAAGTACCTATCTATGTACCTATGAACCTATACCAGTATCAACACATGCTGATAGCTTAATTTACTATTCAGGTATTGACTTACCTTGTGCCAATGGCAGTTGTGTGTACAATAGTTGAGGGCTGCCTATGTAGGATGCACACTGTAGACCACCTATACATGACAATTAACAGGTGGTCGTGTGTGTGTACCATCCGTGTTTTCTGTGTGTGCAGGTGGAGAAGGGCGTCAGTCTGTAGGTGCCTACACTGTCAGTGTGTGTGCTATACATTCCCTCTTTGCCAAGGCATGGGCATACTGGGCACGCCTCTGTCTGCCTACTGGGGCTGGCACAGGGTGCTCGTGGTCTGAGTCCCTCTGTGCCTGTGGGGCCCTTGGCAATTGTGGCGGGCTGTGAGGGCCTTCACCAGTCTGTCCCTGCTGCAGCTGTTTCCGCAGGATCATATTGTGTAGCATGGCACATGCTATGAGGATGTGGGCACACATGCCCGGAGAGTACTGCAAGGCTCCACCAGATATGTCCAAGCAACAGAACCGTGATTTCAGCATCTCAAACACATGCTCTATGATGATTCTGGTTTGTGCGTGTGCCTCATTATGGCATTCTTTCATGGATGTGTGTGCATTTCTGAAGGGAGTCATCATCCACGGTTGCAGTGCATAGCCAGCATCCCCCACCAGGTGGCCATATGGGATGTCCCCCCTGGCAAATACCTGATACAGCTGTGAGGCATGCCAGATGTGGGAGTTGTGATAGCTTCCAGGGCTGCCAGCACACACATCCATGATAATGCCCTTGGCATTGCACATGACCTGGCAGTTGATGGCAGGGTATCCCTTGCAGTTTATGTGGTGCCTACCCTGCTTACCAGGTGGTGACTTGATGTGTAAGTGCGTGCAGTCAATTGCACCCAGTACCTCTTGGTAGTCTGCCACATGGTGGAAGAGGCGCATATTGCTGGCCAACTCCTCCTGCATTCGGGGGAAGTATATGTGCTCATTGGCATGTGGTAACATGGCATCCAGGAACTGGTGGAGTACCCTGGATGCTGATGCCTGTGAGATCCCCATGGTATCCCCAGTTGGCCTTTGAAAGGTACCTGTGGCTAGTATTCTCAAGCTTACACGTACATTCGTTTCCACTGCGATGGGCTCCCCTCTGTTATTTCTGGCTCTGAGGAGTGGCTGGCACAGCTCAACAAGTTGCTGTATGGTGTCCCTGTCCACCCTGTAATGCTCTACTATCTCCAGATCATCTAGCCCCTGGCAGGTTACCCTGGGACTGAACACTCTTCTCCTCCTCCGGTGCCTGAGATGGCTGTCAGCATCATCCTCCATACCACCTTCAGTCTGCAACACATGCTGGTGAATCAAAGCTATGGCAGCCCCTAATATGTACATATTAAAAGTTCCCCATCTGTATACACCAATGGTGCAGAATGTCTGGGAATACAAGTGTATGTGAGGTGCTTTCACACTTTATGCTACTGTGCTATGGATGCTGCTGGTGTAATTGGGTGTGTATGTGCAATTCCAGCTGCAGGGTATCTTAATTATGGATTTTACAGCAGGTACTGCTATTGTGGGGCCTTTGGTGTTGAATTACACTTGGCTGCCATGATTCATCTATTGCCCTTTACTTCACTTTTCAACCCGATTCCCCTCCCATTGTCAGGCATGCATCCAGCTGTCGGCTTTCTTGTTTTGTACTTTCCCAACCCAGGATTGTGTTGCGAAATGTGTTATGTAGCTGATCTATTGCAAGTTTGCTTTGTTCTGCTGTGACAGTTCTCTTTTCTTTGCAGTACGGCACCCCCCCCTTTCCTGTTCTGCAGGTAGCTGCTAGCAGCCTTGTTAGCTGTTGTCAATGGCCCACTGTCTGTTCCTATGTGTTAATTACTCATTTGTACTCTAATTACCATGCTGCAGCATCTCCTTATTTTTTTCCCGTATCCTTCCTGTTTGAGCTCTGGTGCGCACCGCGCACATCGTTTACCGGGTTTCGAGCGAGTTTTCATCCAAGTTCATATGCACATTCGGTTACCTTGTGTGCTCTCAGCTAAGCAAAGCTATGGCTACTTCAACACACCCCTAACCTGCAGCTTTGCTTAGCAACAGGCAAACCGGATTAGCAATACTCTAATGTGTTTACAGCTAAGGTGGCATGCCGCTCTCTTTATATTATCTTTATCTCCAGGCCACACCTCAGTGTTGTAGCGCTACACTGTGAGGTACATCCTTACACCAGCGGGGATTTTGTGATTCAGTATTACTCCTCTCATTTGCATGGCATTGCCTACTAATTCCTAGTTACCACGCAGAACACTGTCACAGCCCCTTAGCAACCCTTGCACCATGGTGTGGTGTAGCATGCGTGCCATTGACTATTATGGGGAATTCATGAAATGTGTTACATTGTAGTTTATTCCATATAATTATATTTTCATTGTGATCCTGTTTGCGCACCGATGCCCTGCGATTTAACTTTGTGTTAGTGTGGGCATGACATTAAATGTTCTTTTTTATATGTTGTGCATGTTTTTTATGCCTATGGCTATATATTTAGCCATTGGCATATATTAACAGTATAATATGTGAGTTTGGTCTGCTGTCATGGCTTCAATTTTGTGTTTGAAAAATGTAAACCATTTTTTTTTTTTTTCAGTTTACATTTCAGCATGCTTACACTATGCCTGCACCACTTCCTGAATCGCTATATACCTTCATTTGCATGCTACGCTTCTGCGCATGGGGTAATTAGCATACATGTGCCGGGACCTGTACCGGCGTGGTGTAAGCAGGTAGTGCACGTGGAAACAGCTCGTACCTGAATCGCTCGGCGGCCATATTTGGTGTTAGATTGCTGACGCTACGCCTGTGCCTGGTGCAAGCTTCATGAATCCCGGGGATTGACTCTCTTTCTAATATAAAATACTTGGCAAGTACAGCATCTTGCAATATATACTATCTTATTGGAAAGACAATCAAATCTACCCCTTGTAATCCATCTTTGTATTTTACCAAAAACTCATTATTGGGGTCATTGTCAATGTAACGAAACTGACTACAGCTTCCACATGTAAAGGTCTTATTTAGAGCCCTTAAAAAATGGTTAGTGTTGGTCTCTTTAATATTCTCTTAATGTTGGCTTTATCTTTATATGTGAACATAGGAACTGAGTTAAATACTAACTTAGTATCATCATTACATTGTAAAACTGTCCAGTTCTTGCACAGAATATTACAAATATCTGATGCATCTAGTGAATAACATAAAACCATCAAAGCAGGCTAAGGCAGATTGGTTGACATCAACCCTCTCCTGATCCAGATTGTTTTTTTTTTCATGTAGTCCCTTAATAATAATAGGGGCAAATTTATGACCTTTCTTCTTCAAAACTTGTGGGTGAAAGGTATCTATCATACATTGCTTTTAACTTTCTGAATTAATCTAAACAAATATTGTCATCAGATATTAACCTGGACAACCTGATAAATTGGTTCTTAATACCTCCTTTATTCTGATAAAACAGATGGTTGTCTTTAAAATATAGGAATGTATTACAAAAAGTGGGCATCCTATAATCACGGTATTAAACTTACCATTCTTCCTTTTACTGATTTCTGTGTCCAAATAATGTATCTTACTATCACTGACATTGTAATAAAATTTTAAAGATGAAGTGGCCTCCTCAAAAAGCTGAACAAAACAATAAAATTGATCCTCATTACCTGACCACGGCACCGGGATATCATCTACAAATGAAAATAACACAGACAGTGTTGAAAACTCTCAAGTTTGAATACCACTTCTCTTATGTGGGCGCAAGCAGCCCCCACTGCAACACTTTGCATTTATTTTAAATAATCTCCATAAAAAAGTTATTTTTAACACCAATTCCATAAACTCAGAGATAATATCAATATCACAGCCAGTAAGATGACTGTACTGAAAAATAACTTCATCAAACCATGTCAGTCCCAATTCATGTGGAATTACCGTATATATGTTTTTAATATTCATGGTCACCAATAAAAAGTTGTTTTTCAACTTAACAAGGAGGTCCTATGAGTCTCAAAGTATATGAGGATGGTCATAAAATAATGATTTTAATATACAATTAATTAATTTTGAAAATGGTTCTGTAATTGAACCCTGCACTGCCACAATTGGGCATAATGGTGGATCTACAATGCTGGTATGAATTTTGGGAATACCACAAAATCTTAGATATTACCAGAGTGGGAGAAACAGACAAATGTAGGCTTTGTAGAAAATAATTGGAAACAGTTACACACCTTGTTGCTATGTGTAATATACTCATTGCAGTGGGTGTGTGCCCTGAAAGGTACAATAATGTGACAAGACTGTTGCATTGGGGATTGAACAAACACTGCAATATAGAAGTAGCTGAGAAGCATTGGAAACATGAGACCAAAGCATTACAGAGAATAATAAAGTATACATCATATGATATCTACCATTACCAACAATTCAAAAATTAGATGCAAGCAAACAAGATATAATAGTCCATGAAAAAAGACAAAAATATCATTGATCATTGAAATTGCAACAACTGGTGATTACAGTGTCTCGTGTCGAAAGACACAAGGTCATACAGTATCAAGATTTGCAGGCAGAAATGAGAACAATAAGGAAAAAAGATACCCAGACAGTTCCAATAGTAGTAGGAGCAACAGGGTCTCATAAAAAAAAAAAAAAGAATTAACATTCATATTTAGACATACTACCAATACATGTAACTCCATGTGAAATACAGAAGGACTCTGTTCTGGGCACATTGCAAGAGCTGCAAGGAGCACTTTTGCCTAACATCAAAGACAGAAATAATACTAATTTCATGAACGTTTATCATACCCTGACTTAAGGATGAGGTCCATTCCCATCATGGTATTAGAAACCCAACAGACTTGATGAAATTAAACCAAATGAAGTGCTTAGGAAGTATAATGACTGGCTGTGAGAGTGGACAAGGAAGAAGGCCGAAGGAGTGGTAAGGAAGATAAGAGGTCTGGCAGAATGACCAGCTGTATGCCAAGAATAGACTTCATTTTCAGTCAAAAGGGACAGTAGTGGTTAGTGCTGGGCTGGAAAGGTACATATCAGCAATTATACCTCTACATTGGCAGGAAAGGGTAAGACAGGGTGATATAAACAAACAAGGGGATTACGTGTTTAAACAGTAGAGTTTAGCACTATGTTTTCCTATCTTACAGATGTATAACTCTGAAGTATGGTATACCTTCAACATATGGTGCAATTATACTATGAAGTGACCACATGTATAATGTACATTAAAAACGCTGATTAGTATCAGTATGTAACTCTCCAAAATGTTAAAGAAATTATTTCTTTCTTTACCAGGGAGGCACAGTGGCAAGAGCTGTCATTTTACAGCAGGAGGTTTCCTGGTTTGATTTTTAGCTGGAGTGCCTTGTATGCAGAGTCTGCATGTTGTCCCTGTGTTTGTTTGTGTTTCCTCCCATATTCCAAAGGCATGCAATAGGTGGACTGGCCACTTTGAATTGGCCATAGGTGAGTTTGTGCTGTGGAAGAAGTACTGCAGCAGGGCTAGCCACCTGGCAGTGTAAACGGTGGCTGTAGATGATTATCACTGTTGAAGTGACACTCTGACCCATTGTTTATTTATTTTATTTTATTTTATTTTACATTTGTTTACTGGGAAGGTCCGACTGCCTGGATATATGTCCATTTTCAGCGGAGGCCCGGGGAGAAAATCTGCAGTAAGCAGAGTACAAATACATTAGGAACAATATAAACATTTAGAGATAAGTATAATATGCAGTTATCAGTAGGGTTACAAACATAGATAAAATATAGTAGACAACATCAGAATCATGCGGCTTCAGTTTCAGACAAAAATATACGCAGTTATGGGCTAAGTCCCTTCAAGAATTCAAACACCTATTAGAGTATATGATGGAGATGCTTAGGGAGAGTTTGCAGGATCAGCGAGTGATAATTACTCAGGGTTTAAGCAGGGATATTGCCAATGCTGTAGGAAGTGTAGTTTGAGGCTTTTTTTTTGAACTGGGTTAAGGAGGATTGATGAGTAAGTTCTGCAGGTAGCATATTCCAAGTTTTGCCTGCTGAGTTGGTGAATAGACAGTCCCCAGTCACATTTATGCTTTTAGTTGTTTGTACCTTTGTTCTTTAAAAAAAATGCAGTTGCTGTTTTTTTTTTTTTTTTTTTTCCCCTCTGGGCTATTCCTTGTGTTTTTTTTCCACATTAGCCATTTGTACATCATTTCCTAATGATGTTTAACTACTGTAACTGTGTATATAAAACAAATAACTGCAAAAACATTAATTTGCTAAAAATCATGCACGAAGAGACTTAACAATAAAAGATGTGATTTTTTTTTTCTTTCCATTGACCTTATAGTAATTTAGAGAATGGGCTATCTGTACATTGATACCCCGATTGGAGAATACACACTCTCCTGTAGGGTGTTAATGTTCAGGTAATACCTGCCGAAAACTAAGTCTGCAGCTTCACAGCAGCATGTTATGGTGCCGTGAAGACCAGATAGTAAGGAAGCTAATGGCCACTATTATTTTACCCTGTTTAAGCAGTGCTTTTGCATTTAGTGAGTGCAAAAATTAAAAAAAAAAAAATTAAAAAAAATATATGTGTGTGTGTGTGTGTGTGTGTGTGTGTGTGTGTGTGTGTGTGTGTGTGTGTGTGTGTGTCTGTGTGTGTGTGAGCGATTGAGTAGTTGCATCAGCAGCAGAAGGTAAGAGGTTTGCATACCTCTCAACCTCAGCTCAAGAAATCTGAATGACGCCTAAAATAAAGGGGGGACAAAAGTTGAAAAATAGAAATAAATTTTAATATCTCTCATAAAATTACAAAGCTGCTTTAATAACAGGGTTTGTGTTAGCATGAATTTTCTCAAGGAAATAAAATCTGAAATACAAGTTTATGTTATTATTTAGTGACTTTAATTCCCAGTGCCTGGCGATAAACTACACATTTTAGGAGTAAAGCATCAAAAAAGGAAGCAAATATCTGGATATTTTTAAAATATATTTTGTATGTAAAATACTTCATCCAATACCATTTACATATAATACAGCAAGTTTGAAACATTAGGTGGAAGAATTATTTTACAACAAAAATATATAAAAAAAAATATAGTAACAAAATAAATAAATACATAAGTAAAACACAGCAATTTTACAGACAGCCCATTTTGCAGTAATGTCCTCCATGTTGTGTGTTCCTATGCAAATAACACCATTTCAGGGGTGTAGAGGTTTGACACCGCACACCCCTGGGCGGCAGGCATTATTTATACAGTAATACACACTCTGTTGGGCATTATTGCTTGTGTAGTGCAGGAAATACCATACTTACACACCAATATCAGAAAAAAAGATAAACCTGTAAAGCACTTCTGCAATATGAGACCCAACAAGTGTTGCTACGGTCAGGTCTCATGCAAGGGCTGTTCATTCACTCTCAACTGTCCCTGAAAATCTTGCCTGACATTTTTGTTCTGTCTGCGGAAGATTATAGTCAGTAAAAAAAAGCCAGGATAACCCTTCTTATTGTTTACAAAATTTATACTCAAACAAAATGTGCTTTGGAAGTAACATTTTAAAGTAAATTATAGTAATATTTAAAAGCTGTCCCTGACTTTCTTCATTTGTCAACCCCCCACCCAGAATTCTTAAACATATGAAATAACATATACAAACTCTCTGTGCATCAGCCCACTTAGCATTTTTTTTGTAACTGGTAGTACGCGGAGTAGATAAATGTTCATGCACTGCAACGAATTATGTTCAGGTCACTGATCGTAACAATTCACTGCTCAACCTTTGCTGTCAAGATGAATTTCTTGGCATCTATCTCTCAAACACATAATACTAAAGTTAAAATTGGCAACCTGATCATAATTCTCTATATTTTAACTATATACTATATTAATTTTAAATATGGTAGCAGCATTGTGTGCATAATATATTATATTCAAATATAATGGCACTACGTTATACTCTGATTACATAATTGGGATGTAATTATGTTAAGTGATCAAATATAATACACGTATCTGACAAGGACTGATGGGTAATATTCAGACTATAACTAAACACATCTCTATTGCACCTCTTTATCCAGGTATAGGAGATCCAAATGATGCATGACTTTTACCATCTTTTTCTTTGAACTGCCTGCCAAAGCAACTTGATTTACAAAGAAAGATAATGGAACTTAGTAATACAAAAAAACTTCATCTTTTATACAGTAATTAGAATATGAAGATACTGCAGTAAATCAGTAGTGTAACGCTCTTTTAAGCTGACACCATACTTCTCAACTATCCAGATTTTCTCAGAATCTCCAGATTTTTGCCTCATATTTTTGGTCTGTTCCTCATAAAATTTGTGGTTTTCTGGTACATCACTGAGGACTGAAATCACTAAATAATGACATATATTTGAGATGCAGCAGTTAGCGTTGTTGCTTCACAGTAAGAGGTTCTCCCATTCGATTCTCAGCTGGAGCACCTTTTGTGTGGAATCTGCATGTCCTCCCCATGGTCAAGTGATGTTAAAGACATGCAGGTAGGTGCGTGCGTGAATGGGTGTGCTTTCTTTGAAGGTTGGGCATCAGGCTGGCAATTCGGCACCATAAAAATCCAGTGCCAATCATTAGCAGAATGGAGTTCCACTGTGGCGACCCCTAACCGGGAAAAGCTGAAAGAGATTTGAGATTCAGACTTCACATCCTTCAGAAAATGTATGCAAACACAAATTCTGCTGTTCTAGCAGCTATAAAAGTTTATACGAGCAATATATAAAAGTCTGTCCCTAATGTTTCGGCCTTTGGCCCACCATTATTTCAGACTTAATCTAGAATTCTTCCATTGAGAGACTGAGACATATGCCCTCACATTCTAACCAAAGCTGTAGTAATTGCACAAATATCTTACAGACAACAAAATAACATTGCCTGGAGTGTATTATAATGTAATAATTGTCATTGCACATGTGGTTGCTAGACTGGTAAAAATAATGCATGCTGAACACATTTTATATTACCGGTATATGCAACTGATGTCAGTGGAATATGTAGCACATATTAACTGTTATGATGCAATCATTACCTTACCTTACCTTATATTAACATTTCTGCAAGTATGCAACAAGTACTCATGAGTTGTTGGACAATATATTAACCACAACTGTGAATACTGTTTTTCAAATTCCAGTATCATATAACTACATTTTTATTACCACAACAAACCCTATAATAGCAGTATGTGATAAGGGGTAATATATCTACGAGTTCCTATCAGCAGACCGAAGACGCATGTTTTCGAATGCGTCTTGGTCGAACTGACAAAACCGAAACTGCAAAATATTGAAGTGGCATGCAAGTGAATTCTTTCCCTGGGAAAGAATTTGCTTGGCCGCTTCGGTACTTTACCATTTTAGGCACTGTAGTGCAGCCTCAGAGTTGGTATATGTAAGCGGGCGGGAGGGGTGTGGGGAGCACAGCAGCTCATGTCGGGAGGTGTGGGGGGGTGAAGCCCCCCACTTAATCTCATGTTTTCACGTGCTTACTTTTTTTTTTGTTGTTGTTGGAACAGCAATTTTTTTCCCTTGGAAAAAAAAAATCACTGTTCTGACAGTTCGATTTTGTAAGCTTTCGCTTACATGGGGTCGATAAATCACCGTTCACTTACCTAAGCATTCGGTGATCTAATATAGACCCTATATCTACTGGTATTGTTCAGGACTAGTATGTGAGAGTATTATTACAGTTTCACAATCCATCATAATATTAGCATGTATGAACCACTACTGAATTGTTATGATGTTGCTTTAGATAGCACAGTGTTCATTAATGTAAACACGTGCTCATAATATGACATGCTTGCAGGTAACAGCTCAACGTGTATCTAGATATAACCATACATCACTGTACTCTATAACTATATGTGAAATTCTTGCATACCTCCAAAGTCCAGGTCTCTGCAATTACACTCACTCTCCTTTGTTCACAGGTTCATGGATAACTACTAGGCCAGCTGCCTTTGTGGACCATTTTAATCTTAGCTAGTATCCCTTAGTGAGGATCAAACCCTATACCCCTTGTTTGTGAATAGGTTTTGAGGGCTGGCATTACCCAAACAGACATGTAACAGGATGCAGATGTCATAAATATATGCCATGTCAGAGGCAACACACAAGTATAGATGTATATGTATAACCCTTATTGGCCTAACAGGAATCTATCAGAAATCAATGTCAATACAAATACATACACCAATGACATGGAATAATATATGTAATGAAATCTACGATTAATGCTATATAAGGCCTGCCAGGTTGTGCACATGAAGTATGGCAAATTACACTGGGTAATACATAATATGCAAGTATAACAGGAACAAGGATATAATGCAAGCAATAACTTGCAACTTGTGTGCATATGTCCTGCATGTTTATAATGGCCAAAGGGTTGGCACAAGTTGGACTTCTAACAATACAACTATGTGATAATGAATAATAATAGAAAGGAAGATTAACTTATACCATGCATATGTATAACATATATGCCAAACCTACAAAGCGGGAAGGGAGGTGGACAGCACAAGCCCACATCAAGGAGGACATGCCAGTAAAGCTAAGCAGGCAAACAACAAAGCAGGACAACACTGTGTAAGGGGTGCTGAAGTCAACCCAAGTTACATTGAAATGAATGTCAAATGTATGTTACATGGGCAGACTGCATTGCTGATAGCAGCAAACATGGCAGTGTAGAAATCCCACAAACACACATGCACACACACACACAGTAATGTGCAATCACCTAACATCAAGAGGCATGGATACATAAGCTAAGAATCAGTATCACACACACACACACACACACACACACACACACACACACACACACACACACACACACACACACACACACACACACACATATACATACCATCATCCCAATGTACAACAAAATGTGGAATAAATACCTGTATTAATATACATTATGATGTCCACATAATATCCCACTGAACTGCTACCAAATAATCTGACGTCCCTCATCATTCTGGGTCAATAACTAAGAAACTCCAATATGAGACTGTCACTTAATCAGGACTAATATTCCACAATTTTCCCCTAAGAGCACAGCAGAAACATGCTCTATAACCTGGGACCGGACTGTATACTTCTGTCCACCCCTAATGTAACTCCTTATTACACACTCCAGAGCAATGTGTCCCAGTTTAAGACCTCTGACACACTCACACTTAAACAGATTAAACCTCACACATCCAAACACTTCCAGAAAAGCCTGACACAGATTTTTGGCTGTGTCCCTTCCCCACAATAATAAGGTAATGCAATGCCACCAATCAGAGAATCTTTGGTCCCTTTTAAAGGAGTATCATATTATGAAAATTAAATATTAAACCAAATAGCAGCAAATGACTTAAGCAGCTAGGCTTTCAGAGTGGCCCTGGGAATTATCAAAGCAAGTATAAGCACTCTCAAATCACTAAAGAAAACACTGACTGATCAGCCACAATGTAAGTTAATAAAAATATTTAATAATGAGAAAAAGGATTAAAAATATAAAACAGCAATTTCCAATAAACAAACAGAACTCAATCACCAGGAAAATGAAATCAATACTGTAGGACAATAATCCAACATTCAGAAAAACTCTAAGTGACCTAACTGATTAGTTATAATTCTCTATCTGACTAAATAACACTGTACCTGATCTAAACTAAAATCTACAGCAGAGCAAAGGCAGGCTTACAGTTCTTGGTGAGTCCTTTTGGGTATCCACTGCACATTACATCTGTGAACAGCTCACAACTGGCTGTTAACTGACAACAGTAACTGACAACTGACACCTGACAACTGACTGTTAACTGTCTTCAGCAGACTCTTATACCCTAGCTTAACTGTCACAATTGCTCCGGTTCTAATTTTCATTTCATATTTTGAAAATCAACCAACAGCTGTTTACTAAAGTTCCTTCCTGTCTTTCAGCTTCTGACAGTAACACATGGCAACTGTTAACATTCTGATGACATATTCTGCAGATCAACTGCATCTGAGACAGTTTGCCTTTAGAATCTTTCTTCACAAATGTGCAGTTAGAAATGTAAAAGGACACTGTTCAAGTCTTTAAAACATTCTGTCCAAACAGATCATAAATCAACATGTAAGAACCTATTTACAATATCATAGCTAGTCATGCTGGCATATAATACACAGGTTAATCTGAAATTATATACAAAACTTCAGCCAGACATGCTAACGCAAATGACAGGGTCCAATTTCTTCACATGCATATCACTGACCATGGGCATGACTGAGCAAAGCACGGTCCTGTGAACAACAGTACAGCACATGAACATTGTGTCAGTGACTGCTCACAGTCCCAATGTACAATAGGCTTTATGTATTGATTGGAATATGTGCAGATACATGTACATAAATCAGTGCATATGTACACCAGTTGCTGAAATATGGACATGTATGTGAATAAACAATGCATATGGAAATGTGACATAGGCCAAAGAATGCATATTTAATGTTGCTATATAAAAATAAAAATCCCATGGTGCACCCATAACTGGTACAGTGGTGAAGTATGCATTCTGTAAAGGAGGACTGCCCATATATAGCAGCCACACCTGGCACTATCATTGCCATTACATGCCTCACACAAAGCCAGTATGCCAGTGTGACAGAAGGACACAATGTAATACAAAGCACAGGGCAAGGATATATCCCATTGAACAGATATGACATGGTAACCCACAAAACATACCCATCATACTGTGTTATTTGGAACGGATGGGCAAAATGTCATTTGCAAGTTCCTGTCACTCCTACACAAGTATATAGTTGAACCCTTGCATCAGTAGCAGCATGATAACTGCAACATTCATAACTGTGACATACCGGTCCAAAGTGTATTAAGCATAACAACAACAATATCCTGCACTGCATGAAAAAAGTACACACACATATGAAGTAACACACCTGCCTGCATGGAGCAATGTATGAATCAAGTACAGCTGTGCATGGACATCAGAATGATTATTGCATGTTTAAAGTGGTAATGTGTGCCATGCACCAGATTCAACATAACACAAAATGTCACATGGCTTCTGCATTGCATGGTCAGACAATGTAGACCAGAAGCATGGTGGCAATATGCTATGCATGCACAAGTGTGCCAATATATTCTAATGGCTTATATGGCAAACACGATGGTGGCAGCACTACACAAGTGGCTCATTCAGACAATACTTATGGTCTTGAGGGCCTGCCCTTACTGGGTTGAATTCAGGCTATTTCCCTGAATGAGTCTCACATAGCCCACTTCATATCCTGGAAGAAATACCTCATCAGGTCCTTCATCTGTATCCAAGACATCAGTCATCACCTCACAGATCTGGTCCCATAAATCATCTTCTGGTGGTGATGGGCAGTGTCTCCTCCAGGGTGCAACATGGATGATAGCACATGCAATTCCAAGTCCTTCCTTGTCATCATCATTATTGTCTCCATCAAGGATATCACCATCATTGGAATCTGAGGACACAGGTGATGGTCTGGCATGTGCTTGTCTCTGCCATCTGATAGCAGAGTATGCACAGGTCTCATGGTCTGTCAAGGTGAATCGCATAACAAGAAAGAAAGTACAGAATATGCATTCCTGCAACTATATCAGTACATACATGACACAATGCACAGGCAGAAAACATTCAGTATAACACATTACAATAAGGTATTCCCAGAGTCAAATCTACCACCATATGCAATGTAAGGCATGAATCAAATCATAAAGATGAAAGCCACATCTATCAAGCTGCACATTTCTGTGTGAAACATAGCTGCCATGAAACAAAAACTGATATGCACATAACGAATGTAACAGACATTAACTACTATGCCTTCAACATGATCCCTTCAGATGGGAAGAAAGGTATATCACCATACTTTACTGATGTCATTAAAAATTAATTCTCAGATGATATGGCCAGTAAGGATTATGTATAAGGAATATAATAATAACAGTTGGGGCTAGCTGGTGGATATGCATGTCGATGACACCTCCCCAATGTCCTATTATCTATAGTTATAGATAAGTGCAATAGAGGCCTATGCTAGGGCCACTATATTCATCATATAATGTGAGTAGGTTACTGCAGGGCATAACATAGCATGCATGACACAGCTTATCTATAGACACCCTACCATTACCTGAGCAATTGTTAACCAGGCATAATTATGCATGATAAACATGTGCACAGCTACATAGATATGACATAGAAAACAAGCACGCTACAAAACTGTGGCATCCAACACAGAGAGGTGTCTATATTGTTGAATGGCCACTTTGAAATTAATGACATAACACAACTACTGCTATCAGTAGTGTACAGTACTTGGTATATACCTCATTACATTACCAAATAGCCTACTACAAAGAGTATTGATAATCCCATATTTCCTGTCTTGTATGTGAACATATGAATCACTCATAACTGTAACCCAGGTGTCTGTATAAGTAATGAGTTATGTTAACAGCTTCCAAATACCCTATTTGTATAATTAAGATATAGTGATATGAAAAATCAATGTGAAGCATAAATGTTATATACAAATGAGATGAGCAATGCAATATGTTAATTGTCTTGATGCAACATCATCAAATATCTGGATTGCAACACAACACCATACATAAAATGCACAATCATAAACACAATGACAGCGTGTGACATATAAAACCATAGGTTATGTCATAGAAACAATACTGCCTACTAACGAATAAAAGCCCTACACATTTTTTTAGCAATCTCTATGTATGTGAATGCAAAATGCAAACTGAGTAATGTTGCTCATTGAGTGTGTAACAGATTGATATCCATGAAGAAAAGAATTGGCTAGGTGCATAACATCTCCTAAACAGAGGATACAAGAATGCTACAAATAAAGCATCACAAATCTTGTAAGTAGAAGCAAGAGCCATGTTGACCTGAAGTACATGGCAAAGTCTGCCAACAACAGTCCAAATGCAGAGATAACAGACAACCATTCATTATGTGAATAGATAGGCTATGCACAACTGAACACCACCTGCTATACAAGTAGCAATAAAAACATGCTTGATTTGTATGTGTAACATCATAGCCAAAAGCACTGTGACAGTTACACATCACTGACTGTCATCTAGTTTGTGACATACAATTAATAACATTACTGTCAGCAAACATACCCAGCTCCTAACTCATATGTAACATTTTTTTATGAAATTCATACTGGTAAGTATAGGAAATGTAAGACTACTGCAGTTGCTTTGCAGAAGCATGTTGGGTAGTCTTACACAAACAGTAGCACACACAGAACTGCAATCCAGCCTGTGCATCAGCTCAATGAACAATGCTCAAGTCCTCGATCTGTCCTCATCGCCAGCAAAAAATACAAACGTGTATGAATGACAAATACTAGATATGTACAAACTAACAGTTAAATACAATGAGCAGTACATGCTCTCTACCTTTTAGCATCTGGGTAGTCTCCTGCTCAGTCAGACTAGGCATCCGGACACATCAAAGCCTTCTTGAAGTTGCAATGTTGATGATAATATTAATACAGCAAACTTCCAAAAATCACTCACTGAAGTCACAATCAGTTTGCAGGTAGCAGTGGCCTGATCTGTAAATGTATCAAAATCACATTTTAAAGGTATCAGATCATTGGAGGGTAATGAGCATGTGCTACATATAGTCCTGTTTAATAATACCTAATGGGTATTTGCACAGAGCACCTTTCCGTTACACCGATCTATTGGGTAATGCATTGCATTTTGAGAACTTATGCAGATGAGTGCAAATGGGATTCCAAAACTTTGAATGTTAAAGAACCTTATTAGTTATGCATGATGCAAATGGGACTTAAAACTTGTGTGCACATAGCTGGTCTTACTTTCAGGTATACCTGACTTACAGGTACCTTCAAAGGAAATGTGGCACCTGTTGGCATTGCTGTGGTGGGATATATTTCTATCCTTATAGACCTGTGCTAGTATTCCTCTTTAGAAATATATTTGTATAAGCTTAAATTGATCTTTTTAGGGGAGTTTGTCTGCATTACAAAAATGTATGTGACTTATTGGAGGGATGAAAGATTGACCTGCATGCATACGGGTGGGTACAACTGCATCACTTAAAAAGATTCTACGTATGCACAGAAAAATGTAAAGAACCCCAATAAACAGTACATATGGGTGCAATAATGAAATATCTGTACATATTGTTAGTGATTCTGTGCATATTGTGATTTACATATGGGAAGTGACATATTCCGACAGTATCCCTACATTGCTATATAGTTGTATGTATGTTATAGATGATGCTTAATAATACACATACTATAAATATCACCTCCATGAAAATATATCTGTGTTTATGCCTGTTTACCTTGTACTGTCCATGGTATGCTTACAGATAATGAGAATTTCCAGTGGTTTCCATAAGTTGTACAAGTAATAAAGTAACTGTTATCGCTGAACTTCATCTCATACAGACAGACTGGGGATAGCATTGCCTGCTCACTGCTGACTGTGTTGATATAGCTATTCATGCATAACAGTTCAGGTTACTACGACTGCTTTTTTCCCACAGGTTGTCTGTTTAGGCACATGTTGCAAACCATCTATTGGCAACACATTTAGGATGCACCTGACAGCCATCAAACATTATTGTTTTATACACATGTTATGAGGAGTATGCTAATGTGAAGTACATGTAGAATGTACTGACTGTATAGCACAATGGCGTTGTGGTTTGCCTTACACTGCTGTGGTATCCACTATAATGTGTTCAAACCCCACGTGTAACTTCTACAGATATCACATGTTATGATGTTGTTTCATGTCTTATGTATTCAAACATTGTTGTCATATCACATATGCCATTTTATAAGTCATACTACTATATGGGACAGGGGCTATTTACATAATTTTGCAGTGCACAGGAATGCAAAGAGTGAAAATTGACATGAGCTGTCAACATAATAATCTCCATATGTACATTGATCTAACCATGTGCATATAACTGTCTTCCAGATGGCAAACAGACCTGGTGGCAACAAATTTTTGCCATATGAAAAGGACATTATAATAGATGCTCTCCACCAGAATGGACAGAGACTCCTTGGATGGGCAGGGAATACAGTTTGGAGGAATGAAGTGTGGGCTGACCTTACCAACATGATTAATAAGGCCACAATAGATTCCCGGGAGGTCTGTCTCTGATAGTGCTCTGACATGATCCTTCATGAAGTCAACAGGGTATGCCAGTATGAGGGGTCAAGAGATGCCACTGGTAGTGGCCCACCATTGATTCCCCCAGATGAGTTGACACAGCTTCTTGCATCCCTGCATACAGCAAATGGGGAGCGATGCATAACCAGGGGTGGGATAGAAGCAGATGTGCCAGGCCACACATGTAGGTAGCACTTTGCATTGCTGCAGATAGAGCACCTCAGTACAGAGTGTTGTTGCATGCATACTCATGTATTGTTATTTTTTGTTGCAGCAGCAGAATTGCATCATGCATATGGGGGCACACATGCTGGCGATGACCAACGTAAGTGTAGTGACGTATTATTGTACAACCTCAGTATCTAGGTAACACTACCAGCAAAATGTACAATGTTGTCTGAATTTATTTGCACAGGTCCATCCACGTCTGCACAGCAGCAAGACATGACATGTGAGTGTCTCCATATGCTGTTACTGTGACCATTGCATTATTGTCTCTGCTTCCTGTCATGCCAGTGGTTATACTATCATTTTGATATTCCCCTGACATTGTAATCAACAGATACATCTTTTGGAGACATAAGCCATGCAGGTGTACCTATGGACAGACCAGGTATGGTTTCCCACCATGTTCATAGGCTATAGCACTGTGTAGAATAACTGTGTTGTACGACATTAATATCATTGCTTTTCATACACAGGGACATATGGCTAATGTGCACCATACATCATGTGAGTATCACCATGTCCTGCTGCTGTGTTTTACATGTCATCATGCGCCTATTCCTACATTCATGCCTGTGTTTGCTTTATCTGTATTTCCCACTGCAGGATCCACATTACAACAGACAAACTGACCACATAGGGAGGGTGTAATTGGAATGTTCTTTCCCCTGTTTGCTACATGTCAGTGCTGTTACTCTGATTGTTGTCCTCCATTAATACTGTGTCCTTCTACCCCTGCATAGGACAGCCATCATCAGCACCTCAGCCAAGACCAGCTGGTGTCTGTATATTTTACCCTCTCTGTGTTGTACCTCTGTTGGAATGATACATGCCAGCAAGTATGTTATTAGTAATACTGTATGTGTATATATTACCTACTGCGTGTTGTACTTCTGTTGGAATGGTACATGCAGACAAGCATGTGATTACTAATACTGTGTTGATGCCTTTTTCCCCTACAGTAGTTGCATTTCAGCCCTCACCTCTGGTTCTAGATTCCCACGAGGACGTGTCAGGTGTGTCTCATGTTGTTATTCCTCACATATGTCATGTATGTTGCATATGTAACATAACTATCAATTCCCTGTTGTATAGGTTCCACAGGCCAGACTCAGACATGACCTCTTGGTAAGTCCTTAGCATCTGTAACACTAACATTGTAGTGATATAGTTGTGCCATATGTCAGTAAGATATCCAGCATGTGATATGTGTTTGTTTACATGAACTGTGTCATCTGTCTCTTTTTTGTATATCCACTGCCTTCATCATCCACTAGCTTGTCCACTGATCCTGGAATGGGGTCTGATGTGTGTCACCATGCTAGCTTCACCCCGGGTCACAATAAACAGATTTGGTGATACAGTCTGGCCCAGATGGTGACAGTCATGTGGATGAGGGTGTAGCCTCAGATGTGGAGAAAAACATGTCCAGCCATTCTGACAACGTGGGGACATCAAATAGTGGACAGGATGAGGCCTGTTGACAACAGTCCCATATTGAGTCTGCAGATGGTATCTACATTTCCCTATAATAAAGCAATACTGCCCAGCTTAGTAGATGTAAGTGAGTAGCTGGTGTGCATGGACATGCGTTAGAAGGTGTTCGCCTACTCCTGCAGGCAAATGAATGTTTCCACTGATGTCATGGATCTGATATTCATGCATTTGCCCATGCCATGGATTGTGCTGCACATCAGTTGTGTGTGTTGCATGAAAGACAATAGTGCAGACATGGTGAGGTCATGGTGGCACTGACTGCTCAAAATGAAAGCATGCTGTCTGTGGCATGGTTTGTTGAAACCGTGGTTATGGCAGTACTACAGCAGTGTCATAGCATGAGCAGGGATCTGCATGTCCTGACTGTGCTTAGTCAAGTGCCACATGGGTAAGGCAGACACCCTTTTAGTAGCTCAATCCTTGATCATCAGGCATCAGTGCCTATATTGCAATTTGCACATATATTTGCTGCTGGCCAATCCAGTATGAGCCCAGCAGTCATGACCAGACAGTCAAATCATACCCATGCACCTTTCCGAAGTGTGTCATTGCATGCTGGTGTCACCCTATCAGTCTCCTCTGTGGAACAACAAGGGCCAAAAGTTTCTATACATGGAATGGGCATCCAGAACTGCAGTGTGAGACATTGGCATGGGCATATTAGACTGTGTTAGAGTAACATTGATAATTGATCCATTATGTCAAGTAGTGCCAGTCTCACTTATTATCTGTGGTGATAATAAATGCTGTACAGACCACTGATGATTTCATCGTCCATATGCCAGCACCATGGATGCTTCCAAAGACTTATGCCATGGAAGTCTGTCACTTTTACTGACCTAGATGACTTCATTCCGTACATGATAATTTTGCCATAGTTTGCATTGCTATATGTTATTAGTGATAATTACAACAGTTCTGCAGTATGTTCTGACTTGCTTTCCTGTTTTCATCATTTGATAGTAGAGAGATAGTAGAGAGATAAGGATGGGGTTCACAGAAGTATGTCCCTTGTTGTTTGCCATACACACATACACCAATATGAACCTGTATGCATACTTGTGTCACTTGTGGTCTGAGTTGATGGTCTCTGTCATACTGTTATATGTTACAATTATGTTGTTATGTCTGATGCTCAGTGTGTACATCTACTATGTAATTTCCATTATTTATTTATTTATGTATTTATTTAACATTTGCTGACCAGGAATGTCCAGCTAAGACAGAGACAATTTTCAGTTGAGGCTCAGGCAGAAACGCTCCAGTTGCATGTCTTTGGAATGTGGGAGGAAACCAGATGAAACCCACACAAACGCAGGGAGGACATGAAGACTCTGCACAGAAGGCACCCCAGCTGAGAATTGAACCAGAGAACCTAACGTTAACCACTGCACCACTGCACCACCCTGAAAATTCATTATGTGTAATATGTGCTGCTGCAAAGGGGCAGCACTTGAACATCAGTGTTTAATCTATGTACTTCTCTACATGTGGCTCATTGTGACTCAAAGGTGTGTGTCAGACCCTGCCATGTTACTTGAGCCTGGACTTGTAGTCACATCATCCATTACTCATGCTTGTTTCTTCTACACAGTGTTCTTCTGCTCCTCCTCTGATAGTTGTGGAATATAATTTTCAAACATCTGGGGTTCTTGGGGTAGTTCACTCATACCTGCAGCAGGAAGACCACAGTGTGTGGATATTAGAAAATTGTATAGCATGGTGCAGATAATAATCATCTGTCCTGCCTTTTCAAGTGTGTATTGTAGTCGGGGATGGCAGATTCTTATCTGGCAGGTAGGGACTAAAAAAAAAGGTCTTTAATGTGGAACACCTTTAGTTCTGCATTAAACACAAGTAGCTCTGTATTAGCGATTTTTGATTGGCCCATATGCCGGTATACGAGTCATCCAAAAAAATCACAAAATGGAGCTACTTCTGTTCGATACAGAACATCAACCAGTTCTGCATTTAACAGAAGTAGCTCCGTTTTGCGATCCTTTGATTGGCTTGTATACTGCCATACAGGCCAATCAAAAAAGGCAAACCGGAGGCTGCTTCACCTGGATTTTATATGGCAGTGTGGGACAGTCACACTCAAATAGGGACGTCTGGTAACCCTGAATGTAGTGCGCCCTCGGATATGTGATCTGTCATCTGTACTGTTAAACTGTAATATTAGTTGTTACTTGAACCTATAAGAAATTTACTGCAAGATACTTGAGTGCCATGGTTTAATTTCCAATGATATATAATGTTTGTTTTTACTTCAACTTATGAGACGTTTGTTATAAAATATTTGAGTGCAATGATTATGTTTGCAAAGTTATATATGTCTGTATTTGGAGCTTTTCTCCCAGGGCCTTGGTTAAAAATGGGTTCTGTTGACCCAGTCAGACTATCCCGGTAAACAAATATCAAATAAATAAATCTGAACATGGATTTCAATATTAAAAAAAAAAAAGTACCAGAACAAACACAGCTGAAGGTAAAACAAAAAACTTTAATGCACACAAAAGAGAGTAAGCGCTTTCACAGTGTGCTCTTACAGCTTCATCAGACAGTTTTTTAACAGTTTCTTGTTATTGTACCATTCTGTTTTTATTCTCAGCATACTTTTTACACTTATGGCTTTCAGTATATCAGACACACGCTGGAATACCAGTTCCATATATAAGTATTTGCACCCATGTGGCTGTGTAGAAAAAGAAGCACTATGAAGTTCATATAGAATACATTTTCTTTTGGATACATATACATGTGTGTGTGTGTGTGTGTGTGTGTGTGTGTGTGTGTGTGTGTGTGTGTGTGTGTGTGTGTGAGTGATACAGTCATGTGACTGAGAACTCATAAATATCTCAAGGCTGTTTATGGCTGAAAATATTAAAACCCAGAATTTTGAAAACTACTGGCAATCAGAATTTGCCTTTTTTTCCCATAGTTTTGTAATCCCAGAATTTGTACCTGTAATTTACTGAGGATGTGGGGGCTGCAAGTCTGCTTGCCTCACTGCATAAATTAAGTTTTGTTTTTAGATAGTTTGAGTTTCATTATTTTGGGTTTCTATATTTTGAGTTTAGATACTGTGAGTTTTCAATCAAATGAAATTAATACATATAATACACCCTCATATTAATACAGCCTCACCTCAGGCTTTGTCCCTGCAGAATGGTGCACTGCTACAGTCATTCCTCTCCATAAATGGGGAGTGACTACAGACCCTGGGAATTACTGCCCCATTAGCCTGACGATCCATAACGAAACACCAAAGGAAAAAATCTCAAAAAACTCCAAAACGTAGCAGAAAGTAAACGCCAACCACAGAGATGGAAAGCCACAACACTTTATTCACATGTCCTGGTACCTCAGCAATTCGCCTTCAGTGGAACCATTAGCCTGACGAGTCTGATATGTAAGTCTATGGAGCGCATTATCGTGGACCTAATTAACAAGGATATAGGGAATCTCCAAACTCTGGATCCAATGCAATTTGTTTTTTGAAGGGTAGATCATGCCTGCTCAACCTGGTTGACTTCTTTGAGTCAGTCACCAGGGCTGTGGATTAGGGCAAGGCAGTTCATACAGCCTACCTTGATCTGGCCAAGGCTTTTGATACCATTCCTCACTCAGGAATTATTGATAGACTCACCAAACAAGGCATCAACCCCTATATCACTAGGTGGGTTGCAAATTGGCTCAGAGATAGAACCCAAAGTGTGAAAGTAGCAGACTCCAAGTCAGACTGCCGACCAGTCACAAGTGGAGTCCCACAAGGATCAGTCTTGGGTCCTCTCCTGTTTGGCATCTGTGATGCCCATGCCCTGGCGCAGCAATCAAGGAGCCTCAATCCTCACCATTAATACCAGTGAGAGGTGTCCCATATAGGAGGAAAGGATAACAAATACACACAGTAAAGTGCAATTTCCCTTAAGAGCACACAGAGATCACAGTCAGTCTGGGGCTGGTTGCTCCCTTGCTCTCCAGGTCCCCAATAAGACTCCCCACTGGCATAGCTATAGGGTCCAGATCTCACCCTAATGGGCAAGCAAAAACCTCCAGCACTCTCTCTGTACAACCAGTGCTTCATGTTCCTGCCCAAATAACTGACACACACACACACACACACACACACACACACACACACACACACACACACACACACACACACACACACACACACACACACACACACACACACACACACACACACACACACACACTTTGAGTAGAGTTTATACAACCATACAGACACACCTGGAGAAGGCTGGCACAAGTTCTCCAGCTGTGCCCCTTTTTCCCAGAATATACGGTAGTACCAGCTGCCACCACCAACTAATATTTATCAGCAACTCAAAGGCCCCTAAAAGGGTGTCCAATTATTACTGTGCAATATAATTATCCAGTTGGTAGTATAGCCCATAGCCCAGTGCTAAAGCTATTGAAGTGGCTTTGTACAATTTTACCAAAGGCATGCAAGTACTCTAAAGAGCTTAAATTATCTCTACAAAAACAGCCACCATTGAAAAGGTATAAAAATATTTAATAACAAATAGTCAAAACACAAGACAATACTTTTTACTACACAGTGCTAGTCTCGAGTTTAGAGATCACAGAGAAATGCTTAAAATAATTCAGCAGTACATTTCTGACATCACAGAAAAACACTTAGTCTAATATTTCTAGTTTCTAGCTATTTCTAAGAGAAAACACAAATCTAAGATAAACTTACATATAGAGCAAGACAGTGCTGGGGAGTTGGATGGTCAAGACAAAAATGCTTAATGCTCTCTGATTCTCTCTGTTTTTAAAATCACAAGCCTGGTTCACATTACATCATTCTTCACACTTCCCTGGGTTCCCAGGCTAACAGAAACTACATTTACATTCTTCACCTCTGGGCAGAAACCAGAGCAATAAAGGACATTTATGCATGCAAATTCTGTCCATTAACTCTGGCCTTAAAACAATAGGCAGGATGCCTCACTTCAGACTGACTGACTCCAGGTTTTAACATCAAAAGGGTCACAACATGCTTTACTTGGTCAGTAGAGTGCACTGTTGTTACATTTTTTCAGTTCCACATGTAACACTATTTTTACCATTTAAGACAACAAGACTGTGGTTTACATTAATATTTACAGATGACAGAATTATCTCCAAAATTCTATCTGGCTATACTAGCAGCCTTCACATTTCTCCCCACTGGAGAACTCAAGAAGTTTTTCAAGTGACCCTTGAGAAACATTGCTTGAGAGAGTCAGGTCTATCTGAGTCTCCCTTCTTCCCCATTCCCTGTCTTGAGAGCCCATCTGCATTGCCATTGCTAATCCCACTGCGGTGCTGCATGGACATATCATATGCTTGCAACCCCAGGCTCCATCTCAGCAACTGGCTGGCTCTGTTTAACCATGTTAGGGGGTTGTGATCTGTCATAACAGTGAATTTTCTTCCATACAGATAAGGCTGAAGTTTCTGCAGTGCCCACACTATGGCTAGACATTCCTTTTCCACAACTGCATAGCATTCCTCCCTGGGTTGGAGCCTATGGCTGAGATAAACCACTGGGTGCTATTCCCCCTCTGAAGAAATCTGGCTAAGTACAGCCCCCACCCCATGGTTTGAAGCATCCACCTGAACAACAAATTATTTGCTGTAATCTGGACTGGCTAACATGGGGGGTCCTCCCAACGCTTCTTTAAGCATCTGGAATGCCTGCTCACATGCTGGGGTCCACACTATCTTATCTGGCCAGTTCTTCCTTGTCAGGTCTGTGAGGGGAGCAGCCATGGTACTATAACTTGGGTCGAACTTTCTGTAGTACCCTGCTGTCCCTAAAAATGCCCTCACCTGCTTTTTAGTAATAGGTGCAGGCCATACCTGAATGGCTTCCACTTTGGCAGGTTCTGGCCTTATCTTACCATTCCCCACTCTATGTCCTAGGTAGGAGACCTCTGCCATACCCACCTGACATTTGCTCAGCTTAATGGTCAACCCTGCCCTCTGTAGTCTGCCCAGCACCTCCCTGAAATGCTGAAGGTACTCTGGCCAGGAATGGCTGTAGATGGCAATATCATCTAGGAAAGCAAGGGCAAACTCTCCTGCTCCTGCTAGGATATGATCTACCAGCCTCTGGAAAGTCGCTGGGGCAGTCTTCATCCCAAAGGGCATCTTTGTGAACTCATACAAACCAAAAGTAGTCACAAAGGCTGACTTCTCTCTAGCATTGGGAGTCAAGGGCAACTGCCAGTAACCCTTGGTAAGATCAATGGTTGTAAGATACTTAGCCCCACCAAGCTGCTCTAGGGCCTCATCTGTCCTAGGCATGGGGTAAGCATCTGACTCTGTGTGACTATTTATTTTCCTGTAGTCCACACAGAACCTGGTGCTGCCATCCTTCTTTGGCACCAGTACCACTTGGGAAGCACAGGGACTGTTGGACTCTTGAATCACCCCTAGTTCCGACATCTCCTGTACCTCCTCCCTCAGAGTCTGTTTGACCCTCTCAGGGACTCTATAAGGGGCCTTCCTAATAGACGTTTGGGGTCTTGTATCCACCTGGTGCTGCCCCAGGTGGGTGCACCCTAGTTTTCCAGTGAACATGTCCCCAAATTCCTGCAAAACCGCTCAGATTTCTCAAACCTGCATAGGAGATAGCTGCTGGGACATTGCTACCCCTTCCACTGAGGTGTCAGCCTGAGCCTCATGGAGGAGATCAGTCCCCAGATCTCCCTCAGACTCTTCCTGCAATCCACTGCAAATGCTCAGCACAAGGGCCTCCCTATCATGGTAAGGTTTCATCATGTTAACATGGTACAATTTGTGCCCCTGCCTTCTGCCTAGCAGTTCCACCATGCAATTAACATCACTTACCTTTCTTACCACCTTGTAGGGTCCCTCCCAAGCTGCTTGCAGCTTGCTGTGTCTGACAGGAATGAGAACCATTACCTGCTGCCCAACAGCATACTCTATAGCTCGAGCATTCCTGTCATGCCACACCTTTTTCTGTTGTCTGGCTTCTGACAGTTTCTCCTGAGCCAGGCCCATGAGTTCCTTGAGCTTTGTCCTGAGGTTTAGGATGTATGCCACAACAGACTCCTTGTGAGGCTCGCACTCACCTTCCCATTCATCTCAAATTAAATTTAGAGGTCCTCTCACCCTATGCTCATACAGCAACTCAAAGGGTGAAAAACCTATGGATTCCTGGGGAACTTCTCTGTAAGCAAACAACAGATGGGGCAAATACTTGTCCCACTACCTGTTAAACTGATCTGCAAATGCCCGTGGCATGGACTTGATTGTAGACCATTAGTCTGGGGATGGTAGGGTGGTCTTCATGTGCTTCACCCCACAGGACTTCCACAGACAAGCCAGCAGGTCGGACAAGAAATTGGTATCTCTGTCAGTCGGTATTTCTTTTGGGAAACCTACCCTGCTGAAAATCTCTAACAAAGCATTTGCCACCTTCTCTGCCTCAATGGAGGACAAAGCCACCATCTCAGGGTATTGTGTAGCATAATCCACTACCACTAGGATATACTTTTTCCCTGTGGAACTTGGGATACTCAGAGGACCCACAATATCCATAGCTACTCTCTGAAATGACTCCTCAGTCACAGGCAAAGGCATCAAAGGAGATCTCACATTGTCTCCTGCCTTGCCTACATTTTGGCACTGCTCACAGGTCCTGCAGTACCCTGTTACATCTCTAGAAATTCCAGGCCAATAGATGTTCTGCATAATATGCCTCTTTGTACATTTTATGCCCATATGACCCACAAAGGGAATATCATGGGCTGTGGCTAGAAGCGCCAGATGGTAGGCTCTAGGCACTACCAACTGCTGTACTCTCTCACTTTCTAGCCCTCCCCCAGGGGTCCACTTTCTGTACAGTAACACTTTGTCACAGTATACAGATTCCCCCTTTCCTTGAGAATCAGGTGCCTCCCTAGCTACCTGCCTCAGGCCTTGCAATGTAGGGTCTGAGAGCTAAGCCTGTCTCACCTCTCTCCTTGTAACCCTTCCCAGCTCCCCTTCCAAAGGATGTCTGGCATCCTCTGACAGTCGTGCCTCACTGTCACCCTGGGAACTACTACTCACCTTTACTTTTGCAGTCACTCTGTCCAGGGGACCATCAGTACCCACAAGCAGTGGTGGCTCACATTCAGTCTCACTACTACAGAGTAGCTCCCTCCCTGAAGTAACCACCTCACCAGTCCTGGCTGCAAGTATGCAGTCGATCTGGGCCTCCCCCAGGCTACCAGACCCACATGCTTGTTTCCTAGCCTGACTGCATGTAACTGCATAAGCACATGGTACTGCCTCATCCAAATCCTTCCCTATCAGGACATCTGCAGGATGGTAGTTCAGTACCCCTGTTGTCTCAAGACAACCTACTATTGGCATTTTGTCTTTCCCACTTACTGGCTCCCTCATCTTTTGTTCACCACCTTGCCTCTGTGGACATTTGTGTGCCGCATGGCCCCACTGGTTGCATTCAAAACATTTAACCCTAGCTCCTGGACGTGTACCTGGACCAGTGGCTTCCCCTGCTACTGGCAGATTCTGTTGGGGAAGTCTGTGCTGCCCACCCTGGGTTCTTTTAGACCCAGGAGCAGTACTGGGGGCCTCTTTCCTGTGCAGGGCTGCCCTGCTGGCCAGGTATAGGTCTCCCTTCTTCCCCAACTCATCTGAAGTAGCATATTGTCTATCCGCTAACCAGATCCTCATGTCCTCAGGCAAAGGGCTAAGGGCTTGTTCCCTCACCAAAAGGTCTGCCAGCCCTTCAAAAGTGGTGACCTGACATCCACATACCCACCTATGGAAATAAGTGCCCTGTTCAGCAACATATTCACACACACTTTCATCTGCCTTGCATCTATGCTCACAATTTTTTTTCCTATATGTTTCAGTTGTTAGCTTAAACAATTCTAACAAGTGATTTTTAACAGCAGTATAATCAAAACATGCAACATCAGACATTTTTGAAAACACAGTTACAGCTTTACCATGGAGTAAGGGGGTCAGGAACCATACCCAGACCCTTTGGTCAACACCATACTGTTTGCATACCCTCTCAAACATATGAATGAAACTATCAAAATTATCCCCCTCTTTAAACTGCGGAAGAAATTTACTGACCTGTTGTGCTTCTGGGGTCCATTTACTCCCTTCTCCATTACCTCCATGACTCTGGTGAAGAGTCAGTATCTCCTTCTCATGCTGCCTCTGCCTCGCCTTTTCCTCAGCTTCCAGGCGTAGCAGATTCTCATTATTTTTAACCTGCAAATGTCACAGTTTCTCATTGTCCTCACTCTCTAGACACCTCAGTCTCTCAGTTGCTTCTATTTCCACACGCCCAGCCTCCATCTCATGTCTCTTTAGCTCCAGATGGATTTTTAAGTCCTCTGCAGAAAGGTTGAGCTGTCCATTCTCTGAGGGTATTATATCTCCACCGCCAGTCTGATTGTCCTCCTGGTTGCTGTTTTCTAATGCAGCTGTAACCAAAGCTGCAATCAGGTCTGCCTTAGTGAGGTTTCCATGCATCAGTCCCCTAGCCTGGCACATCTCTACCAGCTGGCTCCTTGTCAGCATTCCATACTCCTCTGCTGACATTCTGCCTGCTCACCCTGACTAACTAAGCTAACAAAATAAATAAAACAATTGTGATCTGAACTCTAAGTATTCACTGCGTGGCTGATTTAGAGTACAAAACACCTAAACACACACAAACATACTCTGAGGCTCTAAATAAAAATCTGCCTAAGCAGCAGAGACCTCCAAAGCAGACACCCAAGCAACTGCTACCCCAAAACAAAACACATGCAACACATAGCTCACAAAGCCAGTGTGCCGAACAGTCACAGCCCTTAAGGCTAAACAACACACCTGATACACTTGTAATAGGTGACTCTATCGTCAGGCACACTGACGTCCCGCTCACCAGGCTGAACAAGGAGAAGGTCACGGTGAGCTGCCTGTCGAGCGCTAGTATCCGACACATAGCACAAGCACTCAGGTCACTCCAAGGCAAGTACAAATATGACTCAGTCATTGTCCATGCTGGTGTGAATGACCTGAGACGTACCTCCCTGGACTACATGAAAAGAGACATAGAGGAGCTCTCTGAACATGTATCCCAGGCCGGTATGACCCTGACCTTGAGTAGCATCTTACCCTCACCAAGAATGGTGCCACAATATGAAGACAAGATGATCAATTTCAACAATTGGCTTAAGTATTGGTGTCATTCAAAGGGGATCTAATGCCTGTCAGCCTGGGATGACATGCTCGACAAGCCACAATGCTTTGCTAGGGATGGCTTGCACCTGTCACCCCTGGGCTTTTAGATATTGGTAAAGGCTCTTGCTACCCCCATAGTGCCTTTTTTAGGCAAGGCTCAAAAGACAAACCCACCTCCATAGGTATCACAAGGGATAAGAAACTAAGAGTAATGCTACTCAGTGCCAGAAGTCTAAACCTCAAGATGCATGCACTCGAAACTCTCCTTAGCATGGAGAACATCGATATCTGTGCAGTAACAGAAACCTGGTTCAAGGCTCCCGAGAGCACCCCAGCACTACCAGATTATACCTCATACCATGCTTTTCGTCCCCAAAACTTGGACTGAACCACAAAAGGAGGGGGAGTATCAATATTCGTCAAAGAAACCCACACCTCCAGGTTGGTGGCACAGCACGAAGCATCAGAGACTATCCATGTGCAACTAACAGTGGGTAAAACTGCCTTCCAGTTTATAGCCTGCTACAGACCACCCACCCAAACCCAGAAACCCCACTCGGCCTTCCTGAGAACACTGGAAAATATGATGGTCTCTCCAAACACCATTATATTGGGTGACTTCAACTACCCAAACATAGACTGGGAGCATTACTCTAGCTCCAACACCCTAGCCCAAAGGTTCCTAGAATTTATAAACTCAAATGCTATGGAACAACTTGTTACCACTCCCACAAGAGGGGAAAACATGCTGGACCTGATCATCACCAACATGGGGACTCTATGCTCCAGACCAGAAGTGTATCCCTCACTGGTAAGATCAGACCATAAAGTAATCTCACTGGATATTCACATCCGACCCCACCCCTGCCCAGAAAACCACAGTGAAAAACTTCTCTAAAGCAAATTTCACACTCCTCAAAACTGTGGTGGAATCCTTCAAAGCCCCAGGCCTGTGGAAAATACGTCCCAGACCGCAGAATCCTTTATAAAAGCATTCTATGAACACCTTCAGGAATGCATGGATCATGCAATCCCAAATAAAACCAAGACCCAATCCTCCAAAGGCAGACATCCTGTCTGGTGGACCCCAGCCATAAACAAACTATACAATAGAAGGAGGAAGCTACTACATGATAGAGCAAAATCCCAAAAGGGAAGGCATCTCTGATCAGTATTAGCAAAAAACTACGGGCACTCATAAAATCGTCTAAGGCCAGCTTCGAGAGAAAAATTGCACAGGACACTAAGGATAATCACAAGGATTTCTTTAGTTATGTTAGGAACCTGGGTGGGAATTCCCAGATATGCTCAGAATTAGTCCAAAATGACAAAAAATACACCAAACCCACAGACATTGCTAACATCCTAGCTGACAGGTTCAGCGCAAACTCCCCCCCTCCCCACCAAAAGGGCGAATATCTATCCCAGCAGAGTGCTGCCCCCCTGACATCTCAGATGCTCAGGTAAGAGCCGCCCTCTCCAAAGCAAAAAACACAGCATCAATGGGACCAGACGGTGTCCCGGGCTGCATCCTACATGAACTCCAAGAAGAGCTAAACCTAAACATAAAACTACTGTTCAATCTCAGTCTTACTACAGGATATGTACCCAAAGAGTGGAGTACAGCAACAGTGGACCCTCTCCACAAAGGTGGTGCCTCAACGGATCCTGGAAACTATCGCCCCATAAGCCTGACTAGCTTGGTCTGCAAATCTATGGAAAGGATCATCATGGACCTCATAAATAAAGATATTGGGGACCTACAGACACTGGATCCTACCCAGTTCGGCTTTGTTAAGGGCAGATGCTGCCTCTTAAACCTGGTTGATTTCTTTGAAACAATCACCAAGGCTATTAATGAGGGGAAGGTGGTCCACATAGCCTACCTGGATCTCGCAAAAGCCTTTGATACAATACCCCACTTGGGCATTATAGATAAGCTCACCAGCTTAAATATAAACCCCTATGTCACTAGATGGGTTGCAGACTGGCTCAAGGACAGAACCCACATGGTTAGAATTGCTGGAGCCATGTCAGACTCCAAACCAGTTACAAGTGGCATCCCACAAGGCTCAGTCCTGGGACCTCTCTTGTTCGGTATATATTTCTCGGAGGTACAGACAAACACGGAAGGACTGTGGCTGACCAAGTTCGCAGATGACTGCAAACTGGGTGCCATAATTGACTCTCCAGCCAACACAAGCATCCTCCAAAAGGGCCTCATAGAAACAGACAACTGGTGCCAGAGCCATAGCCTCAAGCTAAACGCCAAAAAGTGTATAGTCATCCCCTTTGGCAAAAACAAAGTGCCCACAAGTACAGAAGAAGTAATTAGGGACCTGGGGACCCAAGGTGATAGCAATCTCTCATTTGACATCCATGTGGCCAAAGTGGTTAGAAAAACATTTTATATAGCCCACCTAAACATGAAGGGATTCACATCTAGATCAGGGGAGGTCATCATGCCTCTTTACTCATCCCTCATCAGGCCCATAATTGAGTACAATGCCCCTTTTGGGATGTACCTTACCAGACACCTGCAGCAACTGGAAAGACCCCAAAAGTACCTCACCAAGAGGATCAAAGGGCTCAAACAGATGCCATATGCTGCCCGGTTAAAGAAACTCCAGCTGTACTCAGTGGCATACCGCCTGTTCAGAGGCGATCTGTGCCTGACGTATAAAGCCATGTCCAACCTGGAATTAATGGACATGCTGCACCTCAGAAAATCCAAATCCCATCGAGCTACTCGCTCGAGAGACATGAACCTCAGCACTGAAATAAATAGGATATGCTGGAGGGACAGATTCATAACCCAGAGGCTCCCTTCACTCTGGAATAAAATCCCATCCAGGTTAGGCAGAGTCCCTCATTGACTCTCTTCAAGAGGAATCTTGATGAGTGGATGGTAGATTGTAGGTTTACCCCGGGTATCACTTCTGTGTCACTGTTAGACAGAGGCACAGTATACTAACCTCGAAAAAGGGCATAGCAAAATTAATTTAAAATGGGTGGCAAAAGCCAAACACACTCTGGCTAGGCTTATAAATGCCCTAGGGCAGATAGCCTAGTATGAACCTATGAACATATGAACCTGCAGAGCTCACTGTACACCAGCTACAGGAATTCATTCTATCCACACCACTACAAGCCAATTAGTATTTGCCAACCAATTAATCTGTGGTGTGGATATACCACCATTGCCAAACAATTAGTATGTGACACCCGTGCCTTGGCCCAGCAATCAAGGAGCCTCAATCCTCACCACTAACACCAGTGAGGGGGGTCCCATATAGGAGGAAAGGATAACAAATACATACTGTAAAGTGCAATTTCCCATAAGAGCACACAGAGATCACAGTCAGTCCAGGGTTGGCCGCTCCCTTGCTCTCCAGGTCCCCAATAAGACTCCCCACTGGCACAGTTATAAGGTCCAGATTGCAGCCTAGTGGGCAAGCTAAAACCTCCAGCACCCTCTCTGTTCAACCAGTGCTTTGTGTCCCTGCCCAAGTAGCTGACACCCACACACCACACACCACACACACACACACACACACACACACACACACACACACACACACACACACACACACACACACACACACACACACACACACACACACACACACACACACACACACACACACTTTGGGAAGAGTTTATACAACCACACAGACACTCCTGGGGAAGGCTGGCACAGGTTCTCCAGCTGTGACCCTTTTTCCCAGAATATACAGTAGTACCAGCTGCCACCACCCACTAATATTTATCAGCTACTCAAAGGCCCTTAAAAGGGTGTTCAATTATTACTGTGCAATATAATTATCCAGTTGGTAGTATAGCCCATAGCCCAGTGCTAAAGCTATTGAATTGGCTTTGTACAATTTTACCAAAGGCATGCAAGTACTCTAAAGAGCTTAAATTATCTCTACAAAAACAGCCACAGTTGAAAAGGTTTAAAAATATTTAATAACAAATAGTCAAAATACAAGACAATACTTTTTGCTACACAGTGCTAGTCAAGAGTTCAGAGATCACAGAGGAATACTTAAAATAATTCAGCAGTACAGTTCTGACATCACAGAAAAACACTTAGTCTAATATTTCTAGTTTATAGCAATTTCTAAGAGAAAACACAAATCTAAGATAAACTTACATATGGAGCAAGACAGTGCTGGTGAGTTGGATGGTCAAGACAAAAATGCTTAATAGGTTCATAGGTTCATACTAGGCTATCTGCCCGAGGGCATTTACAAGCCTAGCCCATAGTTTTGTGGCTTACGCCACCCCTTTAGTATGGGGAACTATACCCATTATTTTGCTGTGCCTCTGTTGAGGAGTGACACTGAGGTAATCCCTGGGGTATATCTGCGATCTCCCATCCATTGGTCAAGATTTCTCTTGAACAAGGCCAGCGAGGTGCTCTGCCTCACATATACCGGGATTTTATTCCACAGCATAGGGAGTCTTTGGGTGATGAATCTATCCCTCCAGCACGTCCTATTAATAGGTTTAAGTCTCCCGCCTTGTGGCTCTGACGGATCTAGATTTTTGAGGTGAAGCATATTCATCAAATCTGGGTTTGACATGGCCTTGTATGTTAGGCAAAGGTCACCTCTGAGCAAGCGTGTAACTGAATAGAGCTGGAGTTCTTTCAGTCGGGCAGCATAGGACAGATGTTTGAGACCCTTTATCCTTTTGGTGAGGAACTTTTGTGGCCTCTCCAGCTGCTGCAAGTGTCGGGTCAGATACATTCCGAGGGGCATTGTACTCAATCATTGGTCTGATGAGTGATGAGTATAGGGAGACTATGACCTCCCTTGATCTAGATGAGAATCCCTTCATGATAAGGTGGGCAATGTAGAAGGTCTTCCTAACTACTTTAGCTACATGGGTGTCGAATGACAGACTACTATCAACCTGGGTCCCCAGGTCTCTGATAACTTCTTCTGTACTCAGTGGATTGCCACCTATTTGGTAGCTAGGGGTAACCTTGTTTTTCCCGAAGGTATGACTATGCATTTTTGGCATTTAACTTTAGGCCATCGCTCTGGCACCAGTTATCCGTTTCTGTGAGACCCTTCTGAAGGATATCTGTGTCAGATGTGCTTTCTACTATGTTTGCAGTCATCTGCAAACTTTGTCAGCCATAACCCTCCTGTGTTTGCTTGTACTTGGAAAAGTAGATGCCAAACAAGAGTGGGCCCAGGACTGAGCCCTGTGGTACACCACTTGTGACAGGCTTTGAGTCTGACATGGCGCCAGCAACTCTGACCCTGTGGGTTCTGTCACTCAGCCAGTTTGCAATCCATCTTGTGATGTATGGGTTAACATTTAAGCTGATGAGTTTTTCAATGATACCCGAGTGGGGTATTGTATCAAAGGCCTTCGCCAGATCGAGGTAGGCTGTATGGACTGCCTTTCCCTCATCAATGGCTTTGGTGACTGTTTCGAAAAAGTCAACCAAGTTTAGAAGGCATGATCTGCCTTTGACTCTCTAATGCTCTCTGATTCTCTCTGTTTTTAAAATCACAAGCCTGATTCGTATTACATCATTCTTCACACTTCCCTTGATTCCCAGGCTAGCAGAAACTACATTTACATTCTTCACCTCTAGGCAGAAACCAGAGCAATAAAGGACATTTATGCATGCAAATTCTGTCCATTAACTCTGGCCTTAAAACTATAGGCAGGATACGTCACTTCAGACTGACTGACTCCAAGTTTTAACATCAAAAGGGTCACAACATGCTTTACTTGGTCAGTAGAGTGTGCTGTTGTCACATTTGTTTTTCAGTTCCACATGTAACACTATTTTTACCATTTAAGACAAGAAGCCTGTGGTTTACATTAATATTTACAGATGACAGAATTATCTCCAAAGTTCTATCTGGCTAGGCTGGCAGACTTCACAACATCTACTTCTCAGAAGTCCAGACCAACATGGAGGGACTCTGACTTACCAAGTTTGCCAAGAATTGCAAGCTGGGAGCCATTATTAACTTGCCAAGTGATGTAGACATCCTACAGAAATGCCCCACTGAGACCGACTGGTGTAGAAACCATGGCTCTAAGCGTAATGCTAAAAAATGCATCATCATTCCCTTTTGGAAAAGCTCAGTTCCCACTAATTACCACATTGATGGTAGCCCACTGAACACTGAAAGCGTTATAAGAGATCTGGGGACACAGGTTAACAGCATCCTCTCCTTCGGCTACCACATTGTCACTGTGGTCAGAAAGTCCTTCTATGTGGCACGTCTCATTACGAGGGTTTTGCATCCAGAAAGAAAGAGGTCATCATCTCTCTCTCTACTGTTCCCTCATTAGACCAATCATTGAGTATAATGCCCCATTTGGCATATACCTCACTAAACACCTGCAACAGCTGGAAAGGCCACAAAAGTACCTCACAAAGAGGATCCCAGGCCTTAAACACATGCCCTACATGGACAGACTCAAAAAACTCCAGGGTTTTCTCCCTTTCATATCATCTATTAAGAGGCGATTTTGACTTGACTTACAAAGCCATGTCTGACCCAGCTCTGTTAGAAATGTTACACCTAAAGAAATCCCAATCTCTCCATAACACATGCTCCAGGGACCTCATTACCACAATCAACAGAACATGCTGGAGGGACTGGTTCATAACCCAGAAACTGCCCATGCTCAGGAATAGACTTCACATACATGTCAAGCAGAGCACCTCACTGGCCCTGTTCAAGAGAAATCTTGTTGAGTGGATGGGGAATAGAAAGTTCACCCCAGGGATCACTCCAGTGGCTCTACTTGATAGAAGCTCTGGGAACTAATGGTGGCATGATGTCAGTGCACTTCTATGGGATAGGCGCTCCAGGGCTTTTGGCCTAGTACACACCTATTAACATATATATATATATATATATATATATATATACACCTACACACATATATATATATATGTGTGTGTGTGTGTGTGTGTGTGTGTGTGTGTGTGTGTTTGTGCGCGCACACAAATGTACAGGTACATAAAACCATAATGTAAATAAAGCCAGCATATACAGCATTAATGCATTGGATAAAAACCTGTCCTGTTAATATTACAATAGATATATATATATATATATCCATCTATATATATATATATATATATATATATATATATAGATAGATATACGTATGTCACATGAGCACTGTCTGTTACATTGCCCCTTTATTTACTCCCTAAACTAATAATAGTGGAAAATTCTTTTGAATTCCCATATGTGTATGTGTGTGTGTGTGTGTGTGTGTGTGTGTGTGTGTGTGTGTGTGTGTGTAAAACTGTAATGTATGCATAGCCAACATATACTGCATTGTTCATTGAATAAAAATCTGTCTTGTCAATATTACTAATCGTTTGTGCATCACACACATATATTGTTGGATAAATTGCCCCTTTAATTAAACAGAAGACTTTGGAGTAGCTCAACGTAATCCTATCCTGTGTGAAAGCAAGGCTGGCTCATTGCACAAGTATTTGCAAGGAACACAAGATAGGAATGATGGATAGGCTTGTTTATGTTCCAACAGCTACAAGCTTGCATATCCAGAAATATTTTGGTTAGGCTGGAAACATCTGTATTGAAAACAAAGGTCTTTGCTGTCCTTTAGTCAGCTGAGAAATCATAATAATCTTAGAATCAAGAGACTGTTGCGACCATGATTTTTAAGCTCAAACTTCGCGCCAATAGGCTGCCTTTCTCACAGTGATCAGAGCCAGCAGACAGAATGGAAAATGAAATGAATACACCAAGTTCAATTAAAAGTGCATTTCCCAGGAGCTTGGCCACACCCCCCCCCAAAGGGACTGAAAAACAGGTGCAGCTAATTTCTCCAGGGAGGAGGTTGCCAGAGGACGAGTCACATCAGTTCCATCATTTGTAAGCCTTTTATCTGGAAAAGGAATGAAAATGGTGTTAGGAGATGCGGAGCCTTTTCTCTTTTCAGACATTTTATACAGGACAGATGAAAAGATGTGTTCCTGGTGGGTAGAAGTGTATGTGTGTGTGTGGGGGGTTACATTGAAGAAGCTCTGACTTTGTAGGCTTTTGGATGAGTGGTGCCTATGTATGCTTTATTTTGTTTTCCATGGACTCTAAAAGACTCATCTGGTGACTAAGCAAATGAAATGTTGCCTTCTTTTACTGTTTTTTTTTTTATTTCTTTTTTTTGGAAAAAGTTTCATTTGGAGGATATAAAGGGGCTAGTTAACTCAGGGGGCTAATGGAGGAGAATAAAGTATCAAGTTATGGGAACACACTAGCGAAGGTAGACTTGTCATCACTCAGTGATACAGAAGGTATAAGCTGCTTCAGGGATTGTTACTTGTAGATCAGTTTAAACAGCGGGGATCCAGAAAAGGTAAACTTACAAGAAGACTGAATACTTATTGGATGTTTGTATTCTGAGAAGATCTTTATCCAGACAAGTGTTTCTAGAGCATGATAAGCTTGTACAAGATGTGAGCACAACCCAGTCTTTACAATGGTTAATATCTTCATAGGTTCCTAGGTAGGTATTAGGCTATCTACCCAAAGGCATTTATAAATCTAGCAGGAATCTGTTGGCTTTCGCTGCCCCCTTAGATTAGTTCCCTGTGCCTCTGTCCATCAGAGCCACTAAAGTGATCCCGGAGTAAACTTTCTGTTTCACATCCACTCATCAAGGTTTCTCTTGAAGAGTGCTAGCTAGGAGCTCTGCCTAATGTAGATTGGAATCTTGCTCCAAAGCATGGGAAGTCTCTGGGACAGGAATCTATCCCTCCACCACGTCCTATTTATTGTTGTGGTGAGGTTTAGATCCCTAGAGAGTGTGGCTTGAGGGGATAAGGTTTTCTTTAGGTGGAGCATGTCCAACAATTCTGGGTTGGACATGGCCTTGTACGTCAGGTAGAGATCACCTGTGAGTAGGCGGTATGCAACCGAGTACAGCTGGAGTTTCTTCAGTCGAGCCACATAGGGCATCTATTTGAGGCCAGTGATCCTCTTGGTGAGGTACTTCTGTGGTCTTTCCAGCTGTTGCAGGTGTCTTGTAAGGTACATCCCAAATGGGGCGTTGTACTCTATGATGGGTCTGATGAGTGATGAGTAGAGGGGCACAATGACCTCTTTTGATCTGGATGCAAACCTTTTTGTGATTAGGTGGGCCACATAGAAGGATTTTCTAACCACTTTGGCAATGTGATTATCAAAGGAGAGATTACTATCTACTTGGGTCCCCAGATCCCTTATTACATTTTCCGTATTTAGGGGACTACCACCTATGTGGTAGTTTGTAGGTATTTTGTTATTTCCAAAGGGAATAACTATGCACTTTTTGGCATTTAGCTTGAGGCCATGATTTTGACACCAGGTATCCATCTCAGTGAGATCCTTTTGGAGGATGTCTGTGTCAGCCAGTGAGTCAATTATAGCCCCTAGTTTGCACTCATCTGCAAACTTGGTCAGCCATAATCCTACTGTGCTTGTCTGTACCTCTGAGATGTATATGCCGAACAGAAGGTGTCCTAGGACTGAGCCCTGGGGAATGCCACTTGTAACTGGTTTAGAGTCAGACCTAACTCCTGCAACTCTCACCATGTGGGTTCTGTCCATGAGCCAATTGGCAACCCATCTTGTGACATAGGGGTTTATGTTCAGGCTGGTGAGCTTGTCTATCATACCACAATGGGGAATGGTGTTGAAGGCCTTTGCGAGGTCTAGGTAGGCTGTGTGTACCACCTTTCCCATGTCTATAGCCTTGGTAACTGTCTCAAAGAAGTCCACCAGGTTTAGGAGGCATGATCTGCCCTTAACAAAGCCAAACTGGGTAGGGTCCAGTGTTTGGAGGTTCCCGATGTCTCTGTTAATGAGTTCCATGATGATGCGCTCCATAGCCTTGTAGACCAAGCTAGTCAGGCTTATAGGGTGATAGTTCCCAGGGTTTGTTGTGGCTCCACCTTTGTGGAGTGGAATAACCATTGCTGTGCACCACTCTATGGGTATGTAGCTTGTGGAGAGGCTGAGTTTGAACAGTGTGTTTAGGTGAGGGGTTAGTTCGTCTTTGAGCTCATGTAGGACACAGCCTGGGACACTGTCCGGTCCCATTGATGCTGTGTTTTTGGCTTTGGAGAGGGCTATTTTAACCTGAGTGTCTGTGATTTCAGGGGCTCTAGATTCTTCTGGTATGGTTATGGGCCCTTTTGGGAGTGAGAGGGGGGTGAAGTTTGCATTGAACCTGTCTGCCAGGATGTTGGCAATATCGGTTTGTTCAGTGTATTTTGTGCCATTCTGCACTAACTCGGAGCAGATCTGAGCATTGCCACTTAGATTCTTGACATAGCTAAAGAATGCCTTGTAGTTATCTTTGGAGTCCTTGGCAAGTTTTCTTTCAAAGCTCACCTTGCTTTATGAGGAATCGTAGTTTCTTGCTGATACTGATCAGGGATGTCTTCCCTTCTTGGGATTTTACTCTTTTCTGTACTAGTTTTCTCCTTCTATTGTATAGCTTGTTTATGGCAGGGGTCCATCAGACTGGTTTCCTTTTCTTGTTGGAGTGAGTCTTGGTTTTGCTTGGGATAGCATGATCCATGCATTCTTGTAGGTTCCCATAGAATGTAAAGGATTTTGCAGCTTGGACAGCGTTATCCTTTAGCACTGGGGCTTTGAAACTTTCTACCTCCAGCTTAAGTAATGTGAAGTTTGCTTTTGAAAAGCTTTTCACAGTGGTTTCCTTGTCCGGGGGTGGGGGCGGAATGTGGATATCCAAAGTGATTTGTTTATGGTCAGATCTAAGCAGCGAGGGGTTGACTTCTGGTGTGGAATACCGGTCACCCATGTTGGTGATGACCAGGTCCAATATATTGTCACCTCTGGTGGGAGTGTTGACCAGTTGTTCCAGGGCATTTGAATTTATAAATTCTAGGAAATGTTGGGCAGTACTTGAGTAGTTCTCCCAGTTAATGTTTGGGTAGTTGAAATCACCCAATATTAGGGTGTTAAGTAAGACCTTTATGTTACCCAGTTTTTCCAGAAATGCGGAATGGGGGTCCTGGGACATGGTGGGTGATCTGTAGCAAGCTACAATTTGAATTGCAGTTTTGCAAGTTGTTAGTTGCACGTAGATAATCTCTGAAGCATCGTGCTGTTCCACTAACCTGGAGGTGTGGGTATCCTAGTCTCCCACCAGGACACAAGTGCTTCCAGCAATTACATTCTGCTAGCCGAGCACACTCAAGCAAATATGCAGTCTGCGGCTACCACTCCATCTATACAGTAGCACACTCAAGCAAATCTGCAGTCTGTGGCTACCACTCCATCTATACAGTGTAAGAAGGAATCAGTATTGCAAACTAAACAAGGATATACATTTTGAGCCTCAAGAGCAGGAGCACACTCAAGCAAATCTGCAGTCTGCGGCTACCACTCCATCTATACAGTAGCACACTCAAGCAAATCTGCAGTCTGTGGCTACCACTCCATCTATACAGTGTAAGAAGGAATCAGTATTGCAAACTAAACAAGGATATACATTTTGAGCCTCAAGAGCAGGAGCACACTCAAGCAAATCTGCAGTCTGCGGCTACCACTCCATCTATACAGTGTAAGAAGGAATCAGTATTGCAAACTAAACAAGGATATACATTTTGAGCCTCAAGAGCAGGGTCAGTCCACCCAGGCATTCTACTTGTATGTTTTATGAGAGTGAAGCTATTACATTAGCAGTATTTCTTAGTAGTTCTCAGCTTGCTAATAAAACTGACTGTTGTAGCCTTGTGTGTGTCCCCCCCGATAGTACAGTAATCCTAACTGTCCAATAGACAGTATATATTTAATTCACATCCCTGTGACTAAATTAAATTAACCATCAAGCAGCCCTCTCAGTTCTTTCTGCCTTAGTTTGTATCACTTGGAGGATCACCTGCTTATTTGCATCTCTATCATTGCTAATGTATATCCCTACTCTAATCTGTGCACAAACTGGTTACTAATCAGCAAGTCAATGTAAAGACACACTCCCAACCTTAATAAACTTTGCTGTCTCTTCTCTCCTTCACTTTACAGGTAGTTTGAATTATTACTTACCCTCTCTGAGGCCTTCACTGATTTCCACTGATTGCCTCTCTGGTTTCTTTGCATTCCACCTGGTTTACACCCCTTGTGCTATCTCCCTCCCCCAATACAAAGTCTATATTAGAATCCTGCTGAGCATGGAGCCATCTTTAAATTTCTAGTCTCCCACCAGGACACAAGTGCTTCCAGCAATTACATTCTGCTAGCCGGTAAGCCATTAGACCTCAGGAATTTGTTTTAAAAGTGTTCAGATTTGTAAAGTAATACTTACTTTTTTCTCTTGCCTTTGTTGGCTCTGGCTCTGCCCCGCTCCGTTCGCCCTCGCTAACGCTCGGGCTCTCTCCGCTCCCCTGCCCTGCCCCCTATTCCCTCCCGCCCCCACTACCTCTACATTTATAGTAATCATAGCCACACCCACAGCACACCCTCACATCACCTCCACCAATCACAGCTCCTCAAGTCATATCACATTAAACCACACCAACTTGCTCCACACAAAATACTCCCAATCACTCTCATTCCCACTAGGCATTTTTTGCATCACCCACACTACTTCCCATCCACATATAGTGCAACCCTATAATTCCTATTCAGACCCCCACCTAGAAACAACATAAACTTTATAACCATGACTATCACACAACTAAATCTAGTCTGTCTTCTCATAATTCTTTACAACACCACAAGTTATCACTCTAGCAATATCCCTAAACTTAGTAGCACAACACTGCATTATGCACTCTCATACACAGACACCACACATTATAATAATATCTGCCCACACTTATTCAAGAACTACATAACGGACCAATTCAGAACTAAACACATATGCTCTCATTCCTACTCCAAAAAAACACAATACTTTCTCACACTCCTCACCAAACTCCAACACCTGTATAACCATTTTAACTCCAGGCTCACCATAAGTGGGGATATCCACCCCAACCCAGGCCCAAATCCATCCTGTCCAACACAAACTGCTCAAACACAAATGTCAGAACATAACACCCCCACTTTCTTCATCCCTGGGCAAATGAACAACAGCAGCAAAACCAACCATCTTTAAATGCTAAATATTAATATTAGAAGTATCAAAAATAAAATACCTGAACTCCAGGCCACAATAGCACACTACTCCCCAGACATAGTTGCTTTAACAGAAACCTGGCTAAATAAAAACATAGCTAACTCAGAAGTTCTCCCTACCGGCTACAATATCATTAGACAAGACAGACCACTTCGTAAAGGGGGTGGAACTGCCTTACTCTACAAGTCCAACTTAACTGTCTGTCAATTACCAAACTCCTACCCTCCCCCAATAATTGGGACATACTTATCTCACAACTTCAACTTCACCCTAAAAAAGGTCATCACCACAATTGTGATCTATATTCCACCTGGTAATACACCTGCTAGCCTTGAAGACTTCTTATCCTGGTGTTCTTCCACATACTCACAAGAAACCCTTATTCTGGGGACTTCAAACTAGATTGGTTCACCTGTATATCAGAACCACCAAGTAATCTAATAAATCTCCATGGCTACCAGCAGCTAGTCCAAATTCCAACTAGGTGTGATAAAAAATCTAAAAGGGAATCCATCCTTGACTGGGTCCTAACTAGCAACCCCACATTGTACCCTCACACAGGCAGTCTCCCAGACACCTTAAGTGACCACAACATAATATACTTTATACGTAGTAGAACAAGCATATGCAAAACCACTAACTATATATCCACTAGAAACACAAAAAATTCTCTCCTGAGGTCCTCAACACTTTACTGTGTAACTGTGACTGGACCCCAAAAACCCTCCCACTTGACCAGGCTGTAGCATATTTCAACAAAACATTTCTACAACACCTAGACACTGTCGCTCCATTGCGCAAAATCAAGGTTAGAACCTCTACAAACCCCTGGCTCAGTAAAGAAACCAAACAAATCCTCAAGTCCAGAGACACTGCCTGGTGTTACTATCAAAAAAACAAAGAAACACAAAGCCTAACTAAGTACCAAGAACTGCGCAACCGTGCAAAAAAATGCATTAGGCTGGACAAAAAATCCTACTACACAACATTACAAACTAAATACCAACACAACCCGCAAAAATTTTGGCAAAATGTAAACCAGCTACTAAAATCCACCCAAAAGGCTACCCCCAAACCAACCACCCTGACACTAAAGTTCCCATTGAAACACAATTCAACTCCCACTTTGTGAACTCAATTCTATCCTTAGTATCACAGGACAGTTCCTTCCTCACTATCCCCCCAACACAAATAACACTAATACAAGCTTTACCCTCAAAACAGTTTCCACCACTTCAATCAAAAGCATGCTCTCCAAACTAAAAACCTCATCAACAGCAGCCGACCTACTCCCCAGCTATTTCTTGAAACTTACAGCAGATGCTATTGCTATCCCAGTCTCCACTCTCATAAACAGATCAATTGTTGAAAACTATGTGCCCAAACTCTGGAAAATATCCTATGTTACACCCATACATAAAGGCGGGACCTCCACTGAACTTAATAACTACAGACCCATTGCTTTACTCTCCCCTGGCCAAAATCCTAGAAAAATGCATCCATACCCAGATGCTAAACTATCTCCTAGACTGCAACATCCTGTCACCTACTCAGCATGGTTTCAGACCTGCCCATAGTACCACTACAGCTCTCCTCTGCTTCACAGACACAGTAAACCGTCTCAAAAATGAAGGCCTGCAAGTGTCAACTCTTTTTTGGATATGTCCAAAGCATTTGACACAGTCTCACACCAAATCCTGCTAAACAAACTAAACCAATATCATCTATCTAATTCCACTCTTACCTGGTTCCAAAGCTACTTAACTGACAGGTACCAAGCTGTGAAATGGGAAAATTCTCTCTCTCCTCAGCTGCCCATAACTATAGGAGTCCCACAGGGTTCTATCTTAGGACCACTACTATTCACAGTCTTCACAAATGACCTCCACACCTCCACACAGCATGCATCTATAATTCAGTATGCAGATGACACTACCTTAATCTGTGCTGCACAAAACATTCCCACCCTCCTGCAAACAACTCAACTAGCATTCTCTGACGTTGAAAACTACCTTACCAAAGCCCAACTTATCCTCAATCCAAAGAAAACTCAGCTTATGATTATAACCAGTTCTAACAAAAACACTAACAGTCAATTCACTATCTACTCCACAAATGCTACTCCAATTGCTCCAGTGGCACAGGCTAAGCTATTGGGAATAACCATAGACTCCCACCTAAAATTTGATAGTCATCTGAACTTAACTATTAAAAAAAGTACATGCCAAACTGGGGTCACTCTACTGTATCAAACCATTTCTTACCAACAACACAAGATCAGCCATTGCTCGCTCCCAACTTCTATCCACCCTACTCTATGCATCTCCCATTCTGACTAATCTCAACAAAACTGAACTAAGCAAAATGGAAGCTTGCTATAACAGAATTGCCCATTTTGCTGCAAATTGCTCATATAGAACTCATCACTGTACTGCTTTGAGACAGCTCCACTGGCTTGAACTGCCCAACCTCCTAACCTACAATCAGCTCTGCCTCTGTCATTCTATCTATTACCTCCCCAATAAGTGTCCTGCCCTCAAAAACCTAGTACAACATCACTCAGCCAAAAGGCCTCTTAGATCATCAAGCAAACTACTACTAGAAGTCACCAACAGCTACAATAGCTTTGGAGATGCACTATATAGTAGTTCGGTGGCTAAAAATGGAACTCTGTCCCTACTAGCATTCAAAACACATCATCCAAAGCCTCCTTTAAAGACCTCATCAGGCAACATCTCAAGCAAAGTTGGCAGTGCCATGATTGCTCCCCAGGCTAGTGAAAGCGGATAACATATGCATACTAAATCTAGAGCAATTTATAATAGTTTTTCAATCTTACTCACAAACACTGGCTAATCTACAATGTATGTACTGTACCTGTGTACTATGTATGTATTCTACCTACATTCCAAAGTTCAGCTGTACACCACAAATCTATTACTTACCTTTATTTTTAAAATTAATATCTTTTTTGATTGTTCTCTCCACTGTAACTGTTTGTTTGTGCCGCATACCACTGTAAAAATATGTCTCTTGTAATTTGTGTGTATACTGATTATGTCTAAATAACTAAATGTGTCTGTAATTTTTCTTTGTGGAGCTTTTCTCCCCAGGCCTCTGCTGAAAAAGGGCCTTTTCGGCTCAGTCAGACACCCCCGGTTAACAAATGTAAAATAAATAAATAAATAAATAAATATGGATACTCCCCCGCATTTTGTATTTCGGTCTGGGTTCTGCGGCTGAAATGTATGGTATGAGTTGTAGCTTGGTAGTACTGGGGTGCTCTCTAGAGCCTTAAACCAGGTTTCTGTTACTGCACATATATCGATTTTCTCCATACTGAGGAGTGCCTCGAGTGCGTGCATTTTGAGGTTTAGACTTCTAGCATTGAGTAGTATTACCCTCAGATTTTTGTTACTTGTGCTATTTACGGTGGTGGGTTTGTCTTTTGAGCCTTGCCTAAAAATGGCACTATGGGGGTGGCAAGAGCCTTGGCCAGTATTCAAAAGCCTGAGGGTGACAGGTGGAAGCCATCTCTAGCGAAGCAGCATGGCTTGTCGAGCATGTCATCCCAGGCAGACAGACACTGGATCCCCTTTGAATGACACCAGAAACTTAGTCAATTGTTGAAATTGATAATTCTTTCTTTATACCATGGTATCATTCTTGGTGAGGGCAGGATGCTACTCAGGGTCAGGGTCATACCAGCCTGGGTTACGTGATCAGAGAGCTCTTCCATGTCTCTTTTCATGTAGTCCAGGGAGCTAGGGAGATATGGCTCAGGTCATTCACACCAACATGGACAACGATAGAGTTGTATTTGTACTTGTTCTGGATGGTATAAGACTTCAAAGGGGATATCAGGTAAATTGAAATTTAAAGTCAGTATTGTGTCATGTATGTCAGACTTAGATAATGGAGACAAGAGGGCAAATCCCTGGAGTAAAGAGCTAATAAGTAAGGTGCATAAAAGAATGTTGAGCTCTAGGCAATCTGAGACAAGTACAGGCTAATGAGGGAGTGGGATTCTTAAATTCAAATTGTTGATAAAGCTTGGTTGCTAACATCAAGGAATGGTATAAAATCATGAAGATTTCTTTTTGGATAGCATTACTTGTTCAGAAATTTTATATGCCTTCAAGACTTGCCCACATTTTCAGAGAGTAGTAAGTTTAATAACAAATGTTAGAGAAGCAGTTCTGGAAAGCTATGAGACTGGAAAATATATTCTGGCATTGTAAGAAGCTGGGTAAATTTAAACAGGATTTGCAAAATGCTATTGACAAATTGCGTCCCAATATGTCTCAACTAACACTTGCCTTTTATTTGATTTCTCTGTGACTAGGCATGTTAGCTAGATATACAGAGGTGTCTTTTACTAAATGTCATATTGCTGATAGCAAGAAATACGGCAACCTTCAAGTGGACAAACATAGACTCACCCAGAATAAAGGAAGTTTTTAAGTCAATGAGGGAAATATATTGGTTTGAAGTACAAACTAGAAATCCTAGTTCAGAAACAGAAGCTGTTGATTAAATAATCTCCCCGGTTTCTCAAGCTACACTAGTATTAATGATTGGATGGCCTCTTGGACTAATTAGAACAAGGTTTTTGCTCAGAGCTTTTGGAGAACTTAGGACACTAACTAAAAGGATTAAATTCTTCAAGATAAATGGATATATAATCCTGTATCTTATTTCCCTTCCATTTCCCAGGAAAATAGGATGACTGTTGTTATAGATTAAGGTTGTGCAGTGGTATGTCATTATTTCTGTTTTCTAGGGGATTAATGGAAATTCCATTAATAGTGTATTGTGAGCTATGCAGACTTAGTTAAATTACTAACAAGACTGGTTTACCCATATGTCATCTGTTGTACAGATTGCAATACAGAGGAAATGTTGTTATATATGGAATAGAATGGACAGCATACAGATTTAGGTGCATTGTCCAGCAGCCAACAGTTGTATGTGCTGTGCTATCAGACAGTTTTGGAGTAAATTGAGGACTGAGCGGTGAGTAAGACATATATCAGACTATATTAGACAATACTTGGATAATATGGTTCATTAGCCACTAAGTAGTTTCCTTGTCCTACCAGAACATGATACTCATATTCACCTCTCAACATTTTAAAATCTTACACCCCCTCAGTAACAAACTTAGTGTGAAAGCAGCTTCATGCAAAGGTAGAAGGGCCACACAGACAACCATCCAGTAAAAACTGCAGGAAAGACTTAGACAAGCCACAGTCTTTACTGTGTAACACCTTAAACCAGTTACAGGCTCATGGGATATAGACAAAGGACTCTTACAGCTACATGTCTTTTGAATGCCCATGACATTTTCCTTTTTGCCCTCATTAATCTTTCATCTCTTTAAATTAAAACCTTTAAAGTCCTATTAATGTTGTTTTCATACATCTCAACCATCCAGATATTTGAAGAATGTCCAGATTTTTTCCTCGTATTTCTGGCCTGTTCCTCATAAAACTTGTGGCTGGCAAATCACTAAGGACTGAAGTCCCTAAATAATAACAGACATTCGAGTTAGACTTCATATCCTTCTGAAAAATGCATGCTAACACAAAACTTTGTTATTCTGCCACTTTCTAAGTTTATAAGAGCAGTACTTAAAATCTGTCCCTATTTTTGAATCTTTGTCGCCCCCCCCACCATTATTTAGGCTTTGTCCAGATTTCTTATGCTAAGAGGTTAAGAGGCATGGTTGCTCTTCAAACTGCTATCTCAAATGTTAGTAGTACTCATTCTGAGATGGTAATGTAAACCATTGCCCACTAGAGGGCGAGTAAAGATAAGAAATCATGTCACTGACGCACTATCACCTCTGTACAATTCCTTTCTTTTCTATTACCAACCTTACTTACAGGGCAGTAATGTGTAAGCTAATTTTTATTTTTTTTCTACTCACATTTCTGTTCTTTATTGAATTTGTCATGTCTTGAAGTAATTCCTTTCTTTCAGTTATTGTTGCCATCTTTTTGACTTCCTAGATTATAATGTATCTGTGTATAATTGTCTTTAATGTGTAGTGACAAACTAACACATCCTATAGAGTGTTAGGGGCTTTCTTCTGAACACAGACTAATCTAGTTATGTCAGTTAATACGTTTGTATGCATTTATGTCACTGTATAATGTGGTAGTTACTGTCAAACCTTACCAGAATGCTCAAATGTACATTCAGAATGAAAAAGTTTTGCTTCCTATTGGATAGTAAAGACTGTAGCTTACATTCAGAATGAAAAAGTATTGCTTCCTAATAGACAGGAAAGACTGTAGCTTGGCTGGGGCTTTTTCACAGTTTTTATTGAATAGTTTGTCAGTGCGAACCTTTCACACCTTGATTTGGATATATATTAAACAAGCCTGTAATGTAATTTAGAGACTGTAGACTAAAATGTCTGGAGTTTCTTCCTACCTTCTATTATGATATGTGAGTGACGTATCTCTGTTTGTAGGACAGAAGGAATGGAGACTATGGAGTTAAAAAATTTCAGACAAGTTGGAAGTATAATACGGATTTGTCTGACAGTTTAGCACGGAACAGTAAGTCTGTGAGTTGCTAATGTGCTCCTTCCTGTAGTCCTGGAATTGATTGTCAGTTTTCATGTGGCTGTCCTTGAAACTGATCCAGTCACTTAATCAGACTAGGTCGCCCTGAACAGGAATGCTCATGCTTAAGGGTTTTAACATAATGGAATACATTTTAAAAGGAAAAATACATGATAATAACATAGTCCTGACAAAAGGATGTAAGTAAGAAAGGGACATGGGATTGAATGAAAAGATGAAATAAAGCAAAAAAAAAAACATACAGATTGTGGTTCATTGAGCAAACATTTCATGTGAAATCAGGGAAAAATAATATGTGACCTGAAAAAAGGAATGTGATAGGTGTAATAAAGTTTTAGAAATGATCAAGTGAGAATTGTAATGTAATGGAACATAGGGGCAATTATTTTCTTACAATCAGATTCTAATTTTCTCTGTTAAGCTAATGACCAACCTATTGTTAGTGAGATTTGATCCCTGAATAGGTCAGCAATGGAGTAAATGTACAAAATGATCAGTAGTCCCTGAGGAAGGTCTCTATTGGTAGGGTTTAGCAACTAACTGTTTACCCTCTCAGTTAGGTGACATGTCTCAGCACTGTTGTACTGCCAGTGGCAAGTGCAAATGTAATGATACACAAACTGTGCACCTGCCCTTTGGCTCACATTGCATTCCATTGTAGTCTTTGCGTTGACCTGAGTGCCATTCCAAAATGGAGAAGGGTTTCATGTGAACAGTGGTTGAACATGGGTCAGTTGGTCCTGAGAGATAGGCAAGCACCATTCCAAAGTGGAGAAGGGTTCCATGTGAACAGGACAGAAGGCAGCAATGCTCTTGAGGCAGATATCAAGAAACATGTACTTGGCCTGCACTAGATTTTCAACTTCCAAATTGGAAATAGGGGGAGGTAAGTTAAAAAAAAAAAAAAAATCTCTTCCATGTTTCCCAACTACTGTTGATAGCTCCTGTGTCTCACCATGTACTCAGGTCATTAGGTGATTAGCAGTGTATTAAGGTGGAAAGGAGAGTGACTCTAAACTGGAGGCATGACAGTAATCTTCATTTCTCATGCTGTTATTATAGAGGCTACATAAATTCATTATCTGCCATAAGTACATTGGTTGATTTGAAACATAAAGCATGCTCTTTAGTGCATTAACATGATGATGATCTTAAGATGAATAAAGTTCACTGCTATGGTAATCACTTTTGTAACCTTCAAGCTTCTGGCAACAGACCATCTTATGAAATATCTTCTGCCACTGTTTCATGGACAAAGTGAACAGCTATGTTTAAGCCTTGAAGTAAAAATTATCTTGCAGTTATGCTTGGGTTTCAAATAATGCATATACTATAATTTACAAAAAATATATGATGCAATGTTTAAATGGAATAATTAAAAAAAAAATAACAAAACAATACCCAGCACTGATTGTCCAGTTTTCTTTAATACAAGATGTCAGTGTGATATGAATTTGGATTCAACAATACACTCTGTTCACCAATACAGGGAGCAGAAGATCAAAAATATTATTCTGCCATGAATTGCATTTTGTAAGAATAATGTTAAATTATGAACACACTGTGTACCAAACTACGGCTGTGAATAACATCATTTTGCCATTTTCTGAAGCCAGGAATGTTACCTACAACCACAAATGCTAATAAAATCATAGCCTGAAGAACTCTGGAACAAACATAACAGAAACGTGTAGCAAATAGAATGAGAAAAACAAAACAAAAAAAAAAACAAAAATACAAAACAAAAAAAAAAAAAAAACAAGACTCAAAATAGAGCAAATAGTGTAGATGATTCCCTACCTGTACTTTCAAATATTAGGATTCCTGGCACTTCTGCCCAGCTGTCACAGATATCCTGTTTTTATCACACTTACAGATATATGCTTCATATCACATGAGGGTTAGATACTAAAAGATCAGGAGAAGCAGCAGAGCCTACCCAAAGAGACAACAGTGTTCCTCTGACCTACACCTGCTGCCTTTAAAGACTGTATAGGTCAGAAGAGGAATACTGCCCCTTCTTTGCTTCTAGAAAATGCCATCATACAACGTAAAGTCAGGTGCATCACAGCTCCCATTCTGAAGAGTTGTTGTTGTCCATATCTTTTACCTCAGTGTATGGTTACAGGGCAGGTAATGTGTCCAGAAGCTAAAAATCTCATGGGCTGTAGATATACAAAACATTTACAGGGCTGCCATTATGAAATTAAGTGAAAAACATTGTGTGCAAGCATAGAAGAACCAAGGTGCAATAAAACAAATGGATACCAATTATCACTCTCAAAATATGTACCTATCACCTTTCTAGTAATAAAAAGCCAAGATATGTATGTATATATAGCGTATTATATAAAAATAATATGAAAAATAACCACATGATCTGTGTACTCAAAAACAAATATCCACTTTACTTAACATTCAAACATTTAGCAATTACATATGCCATGTTCTCTAAAACCCAAGATCCCCCTGACCAGAACAATGCCTGCCATGGTTAAGGCCACAATTCTTACACTTGGGTGATGTTTAGGCCTCTGTCAATGGAGGGTTTCAACCAGGGTATGCCTGACATTTCAGGTATACCCTGACATTTTATGCTTGCCCCAAGATCTGGTCCTGTTAGAGCAGGGAGTATAGCAGGGCCCATTCATGAAGCCTTGTGCATATCTTTGACTACATATTCAGAGTGAGGTAATGCCCAGGATTGTTTGTTTTTTTTTTTTTTTCAGGCATGGCATTTGCAGGAAGTTGCTTAGTGCACATTGTTCAGGGCAACTCCTTGCCCTCAGCATAGATTGTTTTGGAATTTGGACTGTGATGTTATTACCTGCAATTTTTTGTTCTCAGCATCCCTTTATGGACACTACTTCAAGCAGCCACCACAGTTACATGTATTTTTCTATATCTCCACCATGCTTATATGATATATAACAAATGTTTATTAATTTCTGTATAATACAGGTCTAACCACCTGATGGTGTGAACATTGGCTCTAGATGGTAGAACTGTTGAAGTGAGACTCCGACCCCATGTGCCAAAGAATGGGAAAAAGGGGTGTGGGTGGATGGATATATATCTGTTGTTAATTTTGTTTACACCAGATTAGTATGTGAAAGCCTAGTTCACAATGTACTTAATTTACCAATCATCAGAACTGTGTCAGTGTGTTCTGCTACTGCTAGACATTGCTTTCCCAATGGCGTGGTTGTTATTTGTGTCATTGTCAGTCCCACACATGTTGTCACGTCTCTTCATGAAGCTCTAGTCTCATTGTTGTAGCTGCTTTATTCCTTCCCTTACCATTTTTTTGCTTCCATAACAGTCCTCTTGACAGTCTGGCAGTACCATACATGGTATGGCTCCATATAAGCACTGCCCCCATGTACCACTTTTTCTATATTAACTGTTTACATGATACTAGATGTTTAGCACTTCTTATGTTCCCTATATTCAGAATGCATAGATCCATATGTGGTGGTCTACAAATTTACTAGACTATCATATGCATGCATAATGAACTGATCATGAGCATAAACGACAGTGTTGGATATCTGTACAGTAATCTGAGTGTATTAGTTTCTGAAAATGTGGTCCCTTTGGCCTGACTCTTCCCAGACATATCTGTTTAAGGGTCCTGTGTTCCTGTTATCAGCTCAGGGCAACTTTACTTCTCTGTAGAAGCCTTCTACAATGCTGCTCCAGACTTTTTGAAATCTGGCCCTTAAAAGTCACCTTTGCTCATGAGATTGTCAAATTCACTGAATTAATAAATGTCTTTTGAAATTTCTTGCCATTGCATTCAGGTAGCTCAGACCAAGGGTGTGGTGTGCAGCAGGCTGTATTGGTGAGGGAAGGGAGAGAAGGCGCTGTTTACAGTTCACACATTATGGTACAGAGAATACCTAATCTACAATCTTTGGGGAGGTAAAGCATTCATATTGTTAAGTGCTCTTTTCAGATTTCAGCTGTCCCCTTTCTTTATATGATAGTACATTTTGCAACCTAATGAATACACTTTCATTACTTTATCAACTGTTTTTAATGTGTGGACAGCAAAAAAATAAGACATGTAGTCTGTGCTCAGTGTTTCCCCAAAACTAAAAAAAAAAAAAAAAAACTCTCCTACCCCCATTTCACGTTATAATGGGCCAAGATCTGTCTAACATAGGCCTGTAAGTTAGGATCACTGCTCTGTACTGTGAATGCTACACCAAGATCAGGTAATGAGAATAAGCTGAAAGTGGTCAGATCCAAAGCATAGCCCATCATGATGTCCACCATGTAGATGGCAATACTGTCCTTGCAAAGTTGATTGTAGGCACCTTTTTTTGGTACCCAGGCATAATTTTTCCATGTGTGTTGTTCATAGCTGTGTTTTGTTATCAATAGAAAAAGCACTTCATTTTTCATAACTGTCTGTAACATAACAGTATCATCCACAGATAGTTGAATATTTATGTGGCTTCGTAGAAATGAGACCTGTCATAATGTTCAAATGATATATTTCTCTCTGTATTTTTCTTCCTCTCTCTCTATCTTTCTCTCTCTCTCTCTGTATATATATATATATATATATATATATATATATATATATATATATATATATATATATAAGCAGTTTGTGCTTGTTTGCTCAAAGCTGCAGTGAATTAGGCCTTCTGCCCTGTTGTAAGACTACAAAAGATAAGTGCTTATTTTCAACTGTTTTCTGCACTTTTGATTAATTAAAACAATATTTGCTGCATATCTGTTTAAACTGTGCAACTGTTTTTTTAGGTTTAGTGAATTGAATCCTTATCTCTGTTCTGATCTTGTATCCCCACCCACCTGCCCAACTGCTGTTGTGATCTTAAATCTTAGTGGCTTTTGAGTTGCCCACCTCTACTATAAATTTGATATTGGACACTGTCCCATTGCGTCAGCTCATTCTACTGAGTACAGTGTGATCAGATGTGAAGGCCCACCACATTAAGTTTCTTAGCTTTGAATTATCTTCTGTCTCCTCACTTTCTACTTTAAAAAATATATATCTATATATCTATATATCTATATATCTATATATATATATATATATATATATATATATATATATATATATATACTTTCAATGAACGCAAGTACAATCCACTGAATTGTACTTACCCAAGCTGAATCCAATGAAGCTCCACTTCAATGAATGAATGGACTGCCAAATTCCTTTCACAGGGAAAGGAACCACTTCCTGGGATGACATGGTCGACAGACCGCGATGCTTTGCCAGAGATGTCCTGCACCTGTCACCCCTGGAATTCCGGATACTGGCTAAGGTTCTTGCCGCCCCTATAGTGCCTTTTTTAGGCAAGGTTCAAATGACAAATTTACCACCGTAACAGGAACAGGTAAGCAAAAACTGAGGGTGATGCTACTCAATGCTAGAAGTCTAAATCTCAAAATGCACTCACTCAAGGCACTCCTTAAAATGGAGAACATCAATATCTGTGCAGTGACTGAGACCTGGTTCAAGGCTCCAGAGAGCACCCCTGCACTACCAGGCTATAACTCATACCACACTTTTCAGCCATGTAACCTGGACCGGAACACCAAAGGCGGAAGTGTGTCCATATTCATTAAGGATATCCACACCTCCAGGCTAGTTGCTCAGCATAATGCAGCCAAGGTTATCCAAGTGCAACTAACTCTGGGCAAAACTGCAATCCAAATTGTAGCTTGCTACAGATCCCCCACCATGCTCCAGGATTCCCACTCCTCTTTTCTTGATGTACTGGAAAATATTAGGGTTCAACCAAACACCCTAATAATGGGATATTTCAACTTCCCCACCATTAACTGGGAAAACTACTCATGTACCAACTCCTTCGCTCAACGCTTTCTGGAATTCATAAACTCCAATGTCCTGGATCAACTTATCCACACCCCCACCAGGGGCAACAGTATCCTAGATCTAGTCATTACCAACATGAGTGACCTGTGTGCCACACCTGAAGTCAATGCTTCATTGGTCCAATCCGACCATAAGCTAATTACCCTAGATATCCGCATCCTGCCCCCACCCCATATTAAGGAAACCATGGTAAACAAATTCTCCAAAGCCAAATTCATGCTTCTTAAGACAGAAGTGGTGAACTTCATGACACCCATGCAGATGGACAATACAGTTACGACTACTGAATCCTACACAATTGCACTTTATAAGCACTTACATGAGTGCATGGATCATGCTATCATGAACAGAACCAAGATGCTATCCTCCAAAAAAAGGAAGCCAATCTGGTGGTCCCCTGCAATAAACAAACTGTACAATAGAAGGAAGAAACTGTTGCAAAAAAGAGTAAAATCCCATGAGTGGAGGAGCTCCCTGGTCAGCCTCAGTAAGAAGCTGCGATCTCTGATAGAATCCTCCAAAGCTAGTTACTAAAACAAAATTGCCACTGATTCTAAAGACAACCACAAAGCATTCTATAGCTATGTAAAGAATCTCAATGGCAACACTCAGATCTGCACTGATTACAGCACAATGGCACTAAATATACAGACCCAACTGATATTGCCAACATCCTGGCAGATAGGTTCAGTGCTAACTTTATCCCCCTCTCACCCCCTAAAGAGCCCATCTCTATACTGGAAGAATGCAAAGTTCCTGTAATCACGGCTGCACAGGTAAAAACCACACACTCCAAAGCCAAGAACACAGCATCCATGGGACCAGACGACATCCCAGGCTACGTTCTAAATGAACTACAGAATGAACTGGCACCCCACCTAAGTACCATGTCCAATCATAGCCTCACCTCAGGCTTTGTGCCTGCTGAATGGTGCACAGCAACGGTTATCCCACTCCACAAGGGGGGAGCCACCACGGACCCCGGGAACTACCGCCCCATTAGCCTAACAAGCCTGGTATGCAAGGCCATGGAACGTATCATCATGGAACTTATAAATAAAGACACTGGTAATCTCCAAACTCTGGACCCCACCCCGTTCAGGTTTGTAAAAGGCAGATAATGTCTCCTAAACCTGATAGACTTCTTTGAAGCAGTCACCAAAGCCGTAGACAAGGGTAAGGTGGCTCAAACAGCCTATCTAGATCTTGCCAAGGCTTTCGACACCATCCCCCACTCTGGAATTATAGATAAATTCACTAAACTAGTTATAAATCCCTATGTCACAAGATGGGTTGCCAACTGGCTCACTGACAGAACCCACACTGTGAAAGTAGCAGACTCCAAATCCGACTTCAGACCAGTGACGAGTGGAGTACCACAGGGTTCAGTCCTGGGTCCTCTCTTGTTTGGTATCTACTTCTCTGAAGTACAGGCTAACACAGAAGGTCTTTGGCTAATGAAGTTCACAGATGACTGCAAACTAGGAGCCATAATCAAAACTCCTAACGATGTGAACATCCTACAAAAGGGCCTCACTGAGACAGATGCGGTGTCAAAGCCATGGCCTCAAGCTCAATGCCAAAAAGTGCATTTTCATCCCCGTTGGTAAAAACTCTGTGCCCATGAACTACAACTTAGGTGGTAGTATACTTAACACCGAAAGTGTGATAAGAGACATTGGGACACAGGTAGACAGTAGTCTCTCCTTTGATAATCACATCGCCACAGTAGTCAGGATATCCTTCTACGTGGAACACCTCATCACAAAAGGTTTCTCATCCAGAAAAAAAGAGGTCATTGTTCCCCTCTACTCATCACTCATTAGACCCATTATAGAGTACAACGCCCCTTTTGGTATGTACCTCACAAGACATCTACAACAACTGGAAAGGCTGCAGAAATACCTCACAAAGAGGATTACCGGCCTCAAACAGATGCCCTACGCAGACCGTCTCAAAAAACTCCAGCTTCACTCCGTCGCATATCGCCTACTCAGAGGTGATCTCTGCCTAACATACAAAGCTATGTCAAACCCAGAGCTGTTGTGCATGCTCCACTTAAAGAAATCCCAGTCCCTCTGAGCTACATGCTCTAGGGACCTAAACCTTGTCACAATAATAAACAGAACATGCCGGAGGGATAGATTCCTGTCCCAGAGACTTCCCATACTCTGGAATAAACTACCTATCTATATCAAACAAAGCTCCTCATTAGCACTCTTCAAGAAAAATCTTGATGATTGGATGGGAAATAGGAAATTCACCCCGGGGATCACCTCTGTGGCTCTGCTGACAGTGGCACAGGAAAATAATTTTCTTGGGTGGCAAAAGCCAGATCATGTCTCCTAAACCTGATAGACTTCTTTGAAGCAGTCATCAAAGCCGTAGACAAGGGTAAGGTGGTTCACACAGCCTATCTAGATCTTGCCAAGGCTTTTGACACCATCCCCCACTCTGGAATTATAGATAAACTCACTAAACTAGGTATAAATCCCTTTGTCACAAGATGGGTTGCCAACTGGCTCACTGGACCCCAGGGCCGATAGCCTAGTACCTACCTATGAACCCATGAACTTATGAACTTGACCACCTTGGAAACCAAACGAAATGGGGGAAATGTAAGCCCTCACCCCCCTACTTAAATATACCAACTCTGAGATTGCACTACACGGGAGAGAGGGCACAGTTCACCATGGTGGTCAAGTGGTTCCTTTCCCTCTGAAAGGAATTCATCAGTTCGTTCGTTCCTTGAAGTGGAGCTTTGGTGGCTTCAGCTTGAGTAAGGTCAATTAGGTGGATCATACTTTTGTTTAATGAAAGTAGATCCATATATATATATATATATATATATATATATATATATATATATATATATATGAACACATACACACACACACACGTATATATATATATATATATATATATATATATATATATATATATATATATATATATATATATATATATATATATATATATATATATATATATATATATATATATATATATATATATATGTATATATATATATATATATATATATATATATATGGGTCTACCTGAGAACACCGACAGATCGAAATGCCGACGACGAGAACACCAACATAGGAAGACCGACAATGGAAATAACTGACAGTTCGGAATCCCGATGCTGAAAACACCGACATGTGAAACGAGCGCGACTGTGTAAGTATGCGATAGTGACAGACGTCAGGGTGTGGGTAAGGTAAGTGTGCGTTAGTGACGGACTGTAGGGTTAGGGTAAGGTAAGTGTGCGATAGTGATGGACTTTAAGGTTAGGGTGCTGGTAAGGTAAGTGTGTGATAGTGACGGACTTTATGGTTAGGGTGCGGGTAAGGTAAGTGTGCGATAATGACGGCCCTTAGGGTTAGGGTTTGGGTTAAGGTTAGTGCATAGATAGTTGTGTATGTAAGGTTTAGTGTAGGTTTGTAAGGTTTTTGGTGTGCTTGTGTTATGTGTGTGTTGTGAGTTGGTGTTATGATGTTTGGTAATGTGGACTGTTGGTTTTGTGTGGTTTTGGTGTTTTGGTGGCTGTCGTGTTTGTGGTGTGTCAGTGTAGTGTAGGGGATCCACACACACACACACACACACACACACACATATATATATATATATATATATATATATATATATATATATATATATACATACATATATATTGTGCCACTTCCTACTTCATTTTGCTGCTTGTGCCTAGGTGATTTAGTTTGCCACATGTGTTATTGCTTGTCGGTAGCCTGGTTAAACTGATGACAGTATTTTGTTGAATTGATGCTTTATTTGAGCTGTTTTTTACTGTTGTGATTGTGAGCTAATTTATCACATTTGCACTGTTTTAAAGCAGTTTACTGATTAACTGCAATTCATTACTGTTTAACTGCATCTTACTGCATTTCATTACTGCTTAGCTGTATTTTTTCATGCTGTGAGTTCTGTTTTGTCTGTAAGTAGTTAATGTGTGCCTTTTTGTGAGCTTTACTGTGTTCTTTCCTCTAAATTTAGTAGCATAGTCTGGATAGAAGGTTTGCTGCATCCAGAGCAGTTTATTTTTGCCTTCTGTGTTTCTGGCAGCCATCTTGTGTTTGCCCTCTGTGTTTCTGGCAGCCATCTTGTGTTGGTAGGGGCCTATCTTCCCTGCTAGTGAGAGGAGCAGGGCTACCTGGACCTTGTCTGGTACAAGCTGGTAAAAAAAGCAGGTGCCAACAGGATTGATTAGATTTTCGTGTTACTAGTATCATCTATTTTTTGTGGTATTTAAACCCTACATTTGAGCTGGTTTGGGCTTGTTTGCATACCATGCACCACAACTGCACTGTTTTTAACCCATTGTGAGGTATTCCAGCTACCGATTTTCCCTTAGTAGCACTTGTGTGATTACCAAGTAGCACTCCTCTTAGACCTTCCACCATTTACCCCTTAGCACTCTCTCTGGCCTCTCTCCCTCAGATCCTGACAAATATGGATGGACAATTTCCTATGGTTTCTTCTGCAGCTCCGGTTGATATGGGCATCCTAAGACAGTGTAGCAATTGCTTCATGTACATGGACAACCCTCTACTACTACCACCTAGGAACACAATTTGTGAGAGATGCAATTACATCAAGAGCCTAGAGACTATGCTGTCTCCCTCACACACCACCTTATCTGCCACTGAGGAGGTTGTCACCACAAACACCACACCTCAAACACCACCGACACCTACACAACACATACCCACATATGCAGTGGTCCTCAACAAAAATATACCCAAACAAAAGAGACCTCTGAGGCAAAAACGCATGCAAACTCCACTGCCCACTGCACAACAAACCACACATAGTCCACACACCTGTGTCTCACTGCCACTAAGGCCTAAACATAAACTCAACATATTAGTTATAGGAGACTCCATTGTGAGACACACAGATTTGCCCCTCACCAGGCTGGATAAGGAGAAAGTCATGGTTAGTTGTTTGTCAGGTGCCAGAATCCACCAGATCACCCATGCACTCAAGTCTCTCAACAACAGGTACTGTTATGACTCTGTCATAGTCCATGTTGGTGTGAATAACTTGAGATGTACCTCCCTGGACTATATAAAGACAGACATGATCGAACTTTCTGAATATGTGTCCCAGGTAGGTATGTTCCTAGCCTTAAGCAGCATTCTACCTTCACCCAGAATGATGCCTCGATGCAAACAGAAAATTACTGACTTTAACAATTGGCTTAGTTTCTGGTGTCATTCCAAGGGGATTTAGTACCTGACAGCCTAGGAAGACATGATCAATAAACCACAATGCTTTGCCAGAGATGCACTGCATCTGTCTCCCTTGGGCTTCAGCCTTCTGGCAAAGGGTGTTGCCTCCCACATAGTGCCTTTTTTAGGCAATGCCATGAGGTCAAAACTACCAACATGAACATTTCATCAGAAAACAAATTAAAGCTCATGCTGCTAAGCATTCTTAACCCTGGAAGATGCTAACATTTGTGCAGTTACAGAAACCTGGTTCAAAACTGTGGAGAGCACCTCAGCCATACCAGGTCACTCATCCTATCATACATTCAGACCCTAAACCATGGACAGCAAATGACACATAGGAGACACTCCAGGTGCAGTTAACCACTGACAGGACCCCTATTCAAATCATAGCTAGATACAGATCCCCAACTTTGACTCAAGATGCCCACTCCATCTATTTGCACCTCTTTGAATCTATCAAGATTCAACCCTTTACCCTGATCCTAGGCGACTTTAACTATCCAATCATAGATTGGAAGAACTACTCATGTCAAAACACAAATGCCCAGAGACTCCTTGACTTTGTCAATGCAAATGCCTTAGACCAGCTGGTCGACACCCCCACAAGAGGTGATAATATCTTGTACTTGCTATTAACCAACATGAGTAACCACTGCACCCTATAGTGTCATCCTCCCTGGTAAGATTTGACCACAAAGTGGTCACTTTCAAAGTCACCATATCCCATTACCCCCCCCCCCCAGCTAGGGTCAAACAAAAAAAACTTCTCCAAAGATGATTACAACCTCTTGAGGGAAGGTATAAACAGTTTCACAGCCCCCTCCATAGGAACTGGCACATATGTCCAAACCTACACCAAAGTACTATATGAGCATTTATATAGCTGCATGGAATCAGGAATACCCAACAGGACAAAATCCTACCCCTCAAGGAAGAGTAAACCTATCTGGTGGACATCTGCATTAAATAAGCTCTATAATAAAAGGAAAAAATGCTGTCCAGGACCAAGAAGGAGCAAGTGCCTAATTGGAAGCAATCTCTCCTTAGCCTGAACAAGCAAATAAGAGCACTAGTGAAATCCTCCAAAGCAAACTTCGTGTCTAAACTGGCCACATCTGCTAAAGACAATCATAAGGCCTTCATCACATATGTCTGCAATCTCAAAAGAAGCAGTCAGATCTGCTCAGAACTGGTGGTCAAGGACACCACATAAGCAAATGCCATAGATATAGCCAACCTGCTGGCAGACAAGTTCAGTGAAAACTTCATCTCTCTGTCTTCCCCATCAGTAAATCTGGACATCCCCAGCACCTGCCCTCTTCCCCTTATCTCTGGGAAGCAAGTCATCACTGCCCTTTCAAAGGCAAAAAATGCAGCCATCATGGGACCTGATAACATCCCAGGCTGCATCTTACATGAACTCAGGCAAGCAATTTTAGCACATTAGGCACCCTATTCAACTAATGCCTGAGTACTGGCTTTGTACCAGCCAAGTGGAGGACAGCCACTGTCATCTCTTTGCACAAAGGTGGTGCATCTGCTGATCCAAGAAATCATAGACCCATCATCCTAACTAGCCTGATCTGCATGGCCATGGAACAGATCATCATGGACCTCATTAACAAGGACATTGGCAACCTCTAAACACTCGATCCCACACAGTTTGGTTTCATCAAGGGGAGGGCATGCCTGTTAAATTTGTTTGACTTCTTTGAGACAGTTACCAAAGCCATGGATGAGGGGAAGATGGTGCACACCTCCTACCTTGACCTGGCCAAAGCCTTCAATACTTTTCCCCACTTGGGTATAATAGATAAACTCTCTCAACTAGGCATCAATCCATATGTTATCAGATTGGTAGCAAACTGACTCACTGATAGAACCTACCTACCTAGTCAAAATAAGGGAAGCTACCTCAAGCAGTAGACCCGTAATGAACAGTGTACCCCAGGGATCGGTCTTGGGGCCTTTGTTGTTTGGGATATACTTTTCTGAGGTCCAGGCCAAAACCAGTGGGCTATGGCTGTCCAAGTTTGCAGATGACTGCAAGCTGAGAGCTATCATCAATTCCCCTAGTGATGTGGATATTCTCCAAGAGGGTCTCACCCAAACAAATGACTGGTGTCAGAAACATGGCCCCAAACTGAATGTCAAAAAATGCATCATCATCCCCTTTGGGGAGAGTGACTTCCTAACAAAGTATCACATTAATAACAAGGTACTAAGCACGCAATCAGTTGTGAGGGACTTGGGCACCCAGGCTGATAGCAAACTGACTTTTGACCACCATATTGCCTCCTTTGTATGGAAAGCTTTCTGCGTGGCCTACCTCATTAGTAAGGGTATCTCATCCAGGGACAAGGAGGTCATAACATCCCTGTATTTTTCCCTTATATGACCCTTTTGATATGTACCTCACAAAGCACATGCAGCAGCTGAAGAGACCACAGAGTTTCCTCACCAGGAGAATCCAGGGCCTCAAACATCTACCCTACAATGATAGGCTAAAACCCAAACCCGTGTCCCTCTATGCAATCTCATACAGATTCCTCAGAGGTGACCTCTGTCTGGCATACAAAGCAATCTCAGACCCCCGCCTTGATGGGACTGCTGCATATTCGCAAGTCAAGCTCCACTCGAGTAACCCACACTTGCGACCTCAACCTGGTCTGTACCATCAATAAGACTTATTGACAGGACAGATTTGTGTCCCTGAGACTCCCCCTGCTGTACAATAGACTCCTTTTCCACTCAAGCAGAGAGCATCATTGACCCTTTTTAAGCACAACCTGGATATAACTGGATGGGGAACAGAAAATACACTCCTAGGATTACATCTGTGTCCCTGCTGGACAGTGGCATCTGATGCTGACTTGTCAGAACATGAGCTAATTTCTTGGCTAGGATTGTAAGAGCCTCAGGGTCAATAGCCTAGTAAATTTCTATGATCCTATGATATCTATCCCTTTATATATATATATATATATATATATATATATTTATATATATATATATATATATATATATATATATATATATATATATATATATATATATATATATATATATATATATATATATATATATATATATATATATATATATATATATATATATATATATATATATAGGATCATAAGATCATACTAGGCCAATGGCCCTGGGGCCTTTACAAGCCTAGCCAAGAGTTTATCCCCCAAAAAGAAATCTCAGTCAGCACCTGCCACCCCTGTTGATGAGGGACAAATTTGTGGTTTCCCATCCACTCGTCAAGGTTGCTCTTGAAGAGGGTCAGCGACGTACTTTGTTTTACATGTATGGGGAGTTTATTCCAGAGACAGAGCAGCTTCTGGGAGACAAACCTGTCTCTCCAGCAGGTTTTGTTAATGTCACATATTAGATTTAGGCCTTTCAAATGGGTAATGCGCGAGTAGTTAGACTTATGGCTATGGAGCATCTCTAGTAGTGCAGAGTCTGAGATTGCCTTGTAGGTGAGACACTAATCACCTCTGAGCAATCTGTACGATACCGAGTAGAGTGATAGTGATTTGAGCCTGTCCACATAGGACAGGTGTATAGGTGTTGGAAGCCATGGATTCTCTTTGTGAGGTATTTCTGCGGCCTTTCCAGTTGATGCAGGTGTTTGGAGAGGTACATACCAAACGGGGCTTTATGCTCAGTTATTGGCCTAATGAAGGAGGAGTACAGAGTGGTAATAACCTCCATTTTTCCTGGATGCAATCCCTTTACTTATGAGATGAACCAAGTTAAAGTCTTTTCAGACCATTGCCGCTACATGATGTTCGAATGTGAGATTGTTGTCAACCTGTGTACCCAGGTCTGTCATCACAGGTTGTGTGCTTAGGGGGTTTCCATTGATGTGGTAATTACTAGGGGCTGTGTTTTTGCTGAATGGTATGATAATACATTTATTTGCATTTAATTTAAGGCTGTGACTTTGGCACCAGTCATTTGTTGTTGTGAGACCCTCTTGTAGTATGTTAACATTATTTGGGGAGTCAATGACAGCACCCAACTTACAGTCATCTGCAAACTTGGTCAGCCACAGGCCTTTTGTCTTTGCATGGACCTCTGAGAAGTAGATGCCAAACAGTAGGAGTCCCAGGACAGATCCCTGAGGAACACCACTACTGACAGGTCTGCTGTCGGAGGTGGAGGCACCTACACCTTGTTGGTCCTATTGGTGAGCTAGTTGGCCACCCACCTGATGAGATAGAGATTTACACCAAGTTGTGTTAGCTTTTAGGCTTTGACCAAGTCAAGTTAAGCTGTATGTACTGACTTTCCCTCATCCAGTGCCTTGGTGACAATCTCAGAAAAGTCAACCAGGTTCAACAGGCAACATCTCCCCTTAACAAATCCGAACTGGGTGAGGTCAAGTGCTTGGAGATTGCCTATGTCCTTGTTTATGAGGTCCATAATAATATGCTCCATGGCCTTACATATCAGACTTGTCAAGCTAATGAGGTGATAGTTTCCAAGGTCAGTAGTGGCACCACCTTTGTGCAAAGGGATGACAATGGCAGTTCTCCACTCTGCTGGAATGAAGCCTGTACTTAGCCTAAGGTTGAATAGGGTGCTCAGTGGTGAGGCTAGTTCTTGCTGGAGATGGTGCAGAATACAGCCTGGGATACTATCAGGTCCCATGGAAGCTGTGTTCTTTGCCATGGAGAGGGCCTTTAACACTTGATCTATGGAGATATGAGGTACAGGACAAGTATTGGGGATGTCGAATTGGCCTTTGGGGAGGGATAGGGGGTGAAGTTTGCACTGAACCTATCTGCTAGCAGGTTGGCTAAGTCAAGAGGATCAGTGTAAGTAGCACCATTAAGAACTAATTCAGAATAAGCCTGGGCTTTGCCATAGATGTTCCTGATGTCACTGAAGAAGGCTTTGTGGTTAGCCTTTGTTTTAGAGGCTAGTTTCGATTCATAATTGGCTTTGGAGGTTTTCACTACTGATCTAATTTGCTTGTTGAGGCTAAGGAGGGAGTTTTTCCTGTTGGGAATTTGTCTCTTTTTACCCTTGGAAACAGTTTTTTCCTTTTGTTGTAAAGCCTGTTGATAGAGGACGTCCACCAGATAGGTTTGTGTTTCCTTAAGGAGAAGGTTTTAGTTCTGTTGGGTATAGCTGAGTCTATCCAGTTATACAGGTGCTTGTATACTACAGTGGCATGCTGTTCAGCATATTTGTCTGCATCCTCTGAAGGGGGCGGTGGTGTGAAGTTACATATACCCTCCCTTAGAAGGTTGTAGTTAGCTTTTGAGAAGTTTTTTAGCCTGGTTACGGCTGGGGGGGTTGGGCAGGATAGACACTTCAAATGAGGCTGACCGATGGTCTGATCTCACCAGGGAACAACTTACTATGGGGGTGGTGCAGTGGTCACCCATGCTGGTGAGTACCAAGTCTAGAATGTTATCTCCCCTTGTGGGGGATGAGACAAGCTGGTCTAGTGCGTTAGAACTGATGAAGTTAAAGAATCACTGGCTGAGTCCATTAGAGCAGGAATAGTTCACCCAATATATGGTGGGGTAGTTGAAGTCATCAAGGATCAGGGTGTTATAGGGTACCTTGATGGAGTCAAGTAGGTCCAGGTAGGAGGTATGGGTGTCATGAGTCATGGGGGGGGTCGACATCTGGCTATAACTTGGATGGGTGTCTTGCCAATTGTCCGCTGCAACTGGAGTAGTTCTAGTGCATCATGCTGGCAAACCAGTTTGGAGGTGTGCTTGTCTTTAATGAAATTAGAAACTCCACCACCCTGTACCTCTTATTAGCAAAAACTCTTAAACTGGACTGAAAGAATATAGTCCTCATATGGCTAAAAACTAACAAACAGCCGTGTCGCATACAATTTTGTACTTTCTAAAAGCAAAATAAAACATTGCTTCTGGAGGGGGACCAAGTCTCCTGCAACTCCCAACCCCCAGGCTAACTTTATATATATATATATATATATATATATATATATATATATATATATATATATATATATATATATATATATATATGAGTCTACTGTACTTCATCGAAGAAACACTTCTTCGAAAAAGAACAGTAGACCCACACTTACGCGAAAGTGCACTTCCGTGAAGAACGGTTCAATGAACCATTAAGGAACACTGAGGCACCAAAGCACATTTCAGCGAGGAAAAGGGAATTTACCTGTTTTTCCACTGTAGTGCGATCTCAGCGTTGGTATATTTAAGTAGAGGGTGGGGGGCACAGCCCCCCACATGGAGGGTGCAGGGGGGCTTGTCTCCCCTGCAAAAACATTGTTGAAACATTTGTTGAACCATTCTTCATGGAAGTGCACTTTCAGTTAAGTGCACTTTCGCGTAAGTGTGGATCTGTTTCTCTTTTTTGAAGTGATGTACTTTCGATAAATAGCAGTAGACCCACACACATATATATATATATATATATATATATATATATATATATATATGTATATATGTGTACTAACTACTAGGTCACACAAACACAGGGTAAAGACAAATTTCCCAACCCCTGAATTTGAGTGATCTCTCACATCTGTTGATCAACTGTCTAGTCAACCATATGCATTTAGCTAGACAGCTGTTGAACTTACACACACTTGATATATTCATTAGTACCTATATATATATATATATATATATGTATATGATGTGTGTGTGTGTGTGTGTGTGTGTGTGTGTGTGTGTGTGTGTGTGTGTGTGTGTGTGTGTGTGTGTGTGTGTGTGTGTGTGTATGTGTTTGTGTGCATGCAAGTGCTAGCTCTTGTGTGCATACACATGTGTATGTGCACCAATAACCATACTGTAAGCAAAGCCAACGTATACGGCATTAGAGGAATAGATAAAAGTCTGTATTGTCAATGTTAGAATTCACATGCATGTTATACATGGCCACTGTTTACCACATTGCCCTTTTAATTATTCTAGAACATGGGTCAAACTTTGAAAACTTTGCAGTAGCAGAATGGAGATCCACCATCCAGCTGTTGGTGTTTTGAAGTGGCTGCCTCCCCCCCCCCCACACAGAATGAAGTCATAGGGGAGGACAGGGTTCACCCAATTCAATGTAAGAGACATAACGAGATTCCATAAGATGCTATGCTAATGAATGTCATTACCTATGCCTAGTGTAGGGTGAACTTACCCAAGGACTCACCAGGCCTGCTGACTATGATAGATATCTTTCTCAACAGCTTCACCTGTACGATAGGCCAGGTATTGCATGAAGGAAGTAAATCTGTAATATCAGGTCTGTCATATAGGTAGAGCTGCATGGTCATGAGAGTGTCCTGCACAGCAGCTCCACCTTTAAGGCAAGTAGGAGAATGCAAGCATAACTATTAGCATGACCCTCATGCCTCCATTTCCATGACAGGGGACAGGCATGAAGTGCCATTAGCCCACTGAGAAACTCAAGTCTATTTTTTAATTAGAAATTTGTGTAAGCTGTCCCCAGTGAAGTATGAGAATGATTTGTACATTACCCAACTGCACATGCATGTGGTCCCACTGTCCCATCCAGTGGCTGTCAAAATGTACAGTGCAGCTCACCCCATAGGTAGAACTTGGTATTGCAGGCAGCCTGGCTTCCCACCAGGAACTGCCTGCAGTGCCTAGTCCCTTGTACAGGAGGAGCAGTTTGTTTCACCAACTCAGCACATTGAATTGAATGTACTTGTCAAATACTTCAGCCTTGTCCATTGGCAAACTTTGCCATTACGGTTACCAATGTTCAATGCTGAAGTTTTTTTTTTTCAGTGAAGCAAGCTGCAAGTCTTGTTCCCATTTTGGAATTGGGTACAGAGCTTTGGCAGTCTCCGTCAGCATACACTGAATAGGGGCGGTCAGAACCCTAGGTTTTGGACTTGGACATTGTCATAGCATATTACTCCATGTCCTGGCCCTTTAAAATCCAACCCTTGATTTAATTTATTGTAAGACTTTTGTTGAATCGCACTGTGACACCATCACGTCAAATACTACTTGGAGGTATAAAACACAAACTTATACCCACAGGTTAGCAAAACTCAGAAATGTACACTTGCCATAATAAATGTAAATAGCAAACCCTTAATGATGGGAGTAACCTGTGATGAAAGTTGATACTGCCAGCCCAGCTAGCTGGAATTTTGTAAATAATTATATGTCAGTGGTGAATATCAAAATGATTTGGGTAAGATGCTTGTGTTACAAATGTATTAGAACTGTATGTCATGTGTATGTCAAACTGCTTGTACAGACATGTGTGTTGAAAATTGTATTTGCAAAAGGCTTGTGTTTAAAATGAATCAACAGTGTGCCCTACTGGAAAATAACAGAAATGTACATGCACTATTGTAACTGTTTAAATGTATATATTTTAACAGTGGAAACTGGGATACAGGAGTTTAACCACAGTCTAGTAAATTTTAGAAAAATACCTGAAATTAAATTACTTTATGGCTAGGCCATAAAAGATGGGATCTTACAGTTTTCAATACAGCAACAGACACAATGTCTGTACTGGGAATCATTCTGTATTATCTTTATGGTGAATTAATTACTTGTCTTGAAAGTATGAAGGGATGCAGTTGTTTTATGACTTCCAGCATCTGCCAAAGATCTGAGGTCTATGTATTTTCACAGGTAGATGATAAATACTGCCAAGCTTCCAGCAGTGGGAGTTTCACCCGGGATAGAGTCAGATGACAAGAAATTATTTCATTCTGCAAGCTATCCGAGCAGTAATAATTGAGAAATTAATTTGAGAAGTCTTTTAGAGAGACAGGGCATTCTGTATTCTGTCTTGGATGGACCTGACAAGAACCATTCACCACAATATCTGCCTTGCTCTGTCAGTAAGTTTCTAGGGTATAGTAACTCTCTTAGATACAGTCAGGAATATAGTGAAGCTTAGTTTAGATATTTTTCTTTATCTATTTGTTGTTTAAATATTTCCTGTGGTTTTGAACTCTGATGTCACTATGAATGTATACTGATTATTTTCTTGTTCTTTCATTATTTATTATTAAATATATTTAAACATTTCATTGTAGCTTATCTTTGTAGAGATATTTATGTTTTGAGAGTATGTGCATATTTATTTGGTGACACTGTGTGGGCCACTCCTAATAGCCTTGCTCTTGGTCAAACTACCATTTGTATTAATATTACTGTTACACAGTAAGATTGAACATCCTTTGTTAAGGGCCTTAAAATGCTGATAAGGAGTTGACTGTTGGCAGTGATAACTACATATAGTCTGAGCAAAATGAGGCATCCCATGTGTGTGTGTGTGTGTGTGTGTGTGTGTGTGTGTGTGTGTATGTGCAAATCAACCTCAAAGAGTGTATGGTCAGCTACTTGGGCAGGAACACGAAGCACTGGTTGGACAGAGAGGGTGCTGGAGGTCTTGGCTTGGCCACTCAGCTGAGATCTCAACTCAATATCTGTGCCAGTAGGGAGTCTTTTTGAGGATCTGGAGAAATAGGGAGAAACCTGCCCCAGACTGACAGTGATCTCTGTGTGTCTTAAGGGAAACTGCACTTGATACAGACAGCTGCATCTGGAGATACTGTGTGTGTACCTGTTATCCTCTCAGTATACATCTCCCACTGTTGCCAGTGGTGAGGATTGAGCCTCCTTGATTACTGGTCCAGTGGTGGGTCATCACATGTACAATATCACATTTTATATTGTTTTATGCAAAAAGAGAGTTATTTTGCAATTAATTTTATTGATAATGACTGAAGAGTTGGATATGTCGGCTTAAACTAAGATGGTTCCCTATTCACCTGTTCTGTTACTGAGCATAACAAATATATGCATTCTGTGTTACACTATGCGATAGAATCAAAAACTCCAGAGTAGCATGGCAGAGGACCTCCAGCAGAAAATAATGCAACCCAAATACTTTACTCAATTCCGGCCTCTGAATGGTACCAATTCATCAATCCATGGACTGACTACAATCAAGGGACATTATTAATTGCACAGGGACAGTGGCTCCCAATATAGCATGTTTCTTTATGCACATGTAATGTGAATCAGAAAAACCTTAGGTTAATTAGGAAACACCTTAGGTTAATTAGTTTTATTACCTATTTATGGCATAGCCTGACACTTGCTAATCCTAATACATAGCCACCTCCACAGTGGCACCTATAGATTAGCATTACTACTTCAGGTATGACGGGGGAACATGTTCATGCTGACATACAATGGGTGTCACACACCTGCACATCTGTGCCTCACATTACTTACTACAAAAGGTAACTTATACTGTTATCCCAATGAAATGGATGACAGTGGAAGCTCCTAAACTGCACATGCATGCAGACACCAGCTGATAATCTTGTTTAACATCTGCAATGTGATGAGCTCTTCCTGTATGTAAGTATTAGTCTGCATAGGGGCATTTTTCCATAGAATACTTGCAGTTCTACTGCCCACATGCTGCTGAAGTGCTCTACATTTAATTATTTATTTGTTTGTTTGTTTGCTGGCTTACATATAACATACACGTAGCAACCAATTTTCGTTAAAGTGCAATACACATTAATGATGCACTATATATGTACAACAATTTATACAACCAAAAGAGGTATATATCAATCTTCAAAGAAATATACATACATATATATATATATATATATATATATATATATATATATATATATCAGCACAGGATAGACATGATTTTACATTTAGCATGAGTTACCTTGTGACTAGCTATTCAATGAAAATTTTGCAGAAGAATTACACAGTAGATGATAGCAATGGTTGTTAACTGCATTACTGAAACTGCGATGGAACTCTCCATTGGTTTTAGTGGGGTACAGCTTTGTTGACAAGTTATATCGTGGGATGCTGTTCTAAGTCATACTTATCCCAAAGTTCAAGTTAGTGAGAAGGAAAAGTTCACAGAACTGGATGTGGACATCCACAGTACATTATTAGCAAAAGCTGCATGAGGAATCAGAACTTCTATTACAATTTCCCATGTTAAGGAGAGGTGGGAAATGTTCATTCTTTTGGAATACAGCCCTAATTGAAGTGGTTACAAGACATGAGTAATCAGTTGTAACAATGCATGTTATTTCAAAAAGTCATATTCATACTACTACAAGACTTTGAACTAATTAAAGGGACAGTATAATATTCTGGAAGTATTTAAAGAGGCAATGTAACAAGCAGGCACCATCAGTGATAGCCACGTGTATTGTAACATTGTGCAATTTTACAGATAATGCACTACTGCAGTATATATTGGCTTTACTTACACATATAAACACACACACAAATATATGTATGTATTTGCAAATATGTTGTTCATGTAAGTATGGGTGTTTATATATATATATATATATATATATATATATATATATATATTTATTTATTTATTTATTTATATAGAGAGAGAAAAGGGAGCAACAAGCATACTCTATATGAAGTTATAGTGTTTCCTTTCTCCACATAGCCACACAGATATGCAACCCTTGTGAATGGTGTGGGTCTGCAGGTATGGAGAGCAAACTGCTTTCTATGCAAAGAACAGGATGTATCTACAATCAATATACATGTGCAGAAAAATATTCATCAGTTTCCAGAGAAAGGGCTCACAACAAACATTACAGTGGAAGTATTGTGCTCTACATACAGTCAAAGGAATCCTCACAATGAATGCAGTTAGAAACATCCATGCAAGTCTTCAACAACAATGAGCACATAGCAAAAACACTATAGTTACAAGTATATTTAACATATACTTAAAAAGAAAAGTACAGCAAAACAGATGCAACATAATATAAGTGGGCATACCATGGTAGCTGTCAACCCTTTACATATACAAGTACTTCAGAACATTACAGATTCATATATTGGCTGCGATATTTTCTTCTGGGTGTGAATGACCTGAGACGTACCTCCCTGGACTACATGAAAAGAGACATGAAGGAGCTCTGAAATTATGTAGACCAGGTGGGTATGACCTTAGCCCTGAGCAGCCTCCTACCATCACCCAGAATGATACCACAGTACAAACAGAAAATGACTGATTTCAACAATTGGCTAAGTTTCTGGTGTCATTTTAAGGGGATCCAGTATCTATCTGCCTGGGATGACATGATTGACAGATCTCAATGCTTTGCCATAGATGGCCTGCATCTGTCACTCTTGGGCTTCTGATACTGGCCAAGGCTATCGCCATCCCTATAGTGCCTTTTTTAGGTGGTGTTCCAAAGACCAAATTACCACCATAATAGCTACAAACAAATGCAATCTGAGGGTCATGCTGCTCAGTGCTAGAGGTCTAAATTTCAAAATGCACTCGCTTAAACCACTCCTTAAAATGGAGAACATTGACATTTGTGCAGTAACAGAGACCTCATTCAAGGCAGCAGAAAGCACCCCTGCACTACCAGGTTATAACTCATTCCACAACTTTTGGCCCCAGAACTTGGACTGAAGATCCAAAGGTGGTGGTGTTTCCATATTCATAAAGTATGAGCACACCTCCAGACTGGTAGCCCAACATAATGCATCAGAGATACTTCAGGTGCAGCTAACATTGGGTAAGACACTGATTCAGGTTGTAGCTTGCTATAGGTCCCCAACCATGTCCCAAGACTCACACTCCATGTTCCTAAGCACTCTGGAGAATATTAAGGTCTATATTAGATAACCGAATGTTATCTTTAGCGAACGCTCACATGAGTGAAAATGCCCGTAATCGAACTTGGTATTGTGGGGGCTGCACCCCCCACTCCCCCGATAACTATATATTCCAACTCTGACATCACACTACAGTGAGGAAAGGGCAAATATCCCACTCCTCACTGTACCATGACCCCACAAACACCCTTTCCATTCCCAGCATTTTCGCTCATGTGAGCATTCGCTAAAGATAACATTCGGTTATCTAATATTGATGCGAATATTAGGGTCCAACCTAACACACTAATACTGGGTGACTTCAACTACCCCTCCATTAAATGCAAAAGCTAGTCATGTACCAATACACTTGCCCAACGTTTCCTGGAATTCATTAATTCCAATGCCGTGGACCAGCTTATACTTACCCCCACTAGAGGTAGCAACATCCTTGACCTGGTCATTACTAACATGGGCAACCATTGCTCTACACCAATAGTCAACTCCTCCATGGTTAAATGTGACCACAAACTAATCACCTTGGAAATCCACCCCCCCCCCCCCGCAAAGGTAACCACCATGAAAAACTTCTCCAAAGCTAACACTGGGCTCCTAAAAACAGAGGTGACTAACTTCAAGGCATCCATGTAAATGGAGAATAGTTGCATGACCACCGAATCATACACTAATGCACTGTACAAACACGTACACAAATGCATGGATCTCCCCATACTCATTAGAACCAAGACACTCTCCTCCAAAAAAAGGAAGCCAATCTGGTGGTCCCCTATGTGATGCCCGTACCCAGGCCCAGCAATCAAGGAGCCTCAATCATCACCACTAACACCAGTGAGGGGCATGTCATATAGGAGGAAAGGATAACAAATACACACAGTAAAGTGCTGCAATTTCCCTTAAGAGCACACAGAGATCAGAGTCAGTCTGGGGCTGGTCATTCCCTTGCTCTCCAGGTCCCCAGTAAGACTCCCCACTGGCACAGCTATAGGGTTGAGATCTCAGCCTAGTGTGCAAGCTAAAACCTCCAGCAACCTCTCTGTCCATGAAGTTCTTCATGTCCCTGCCCAAGTAGCTGACACACACACACACACACACACACACACACACACACACACACACACACACACACACACACACACACACACACACACACACACACTTTGAGAAAAGTTTATATAACCACACAGACACTCCTGGGGAAGGCTGGTACAGGTTCTCCAGCTGTGCCCCCTTTTCCCAGACTATTCGTTAGTACCAGCTGCCACCACCCACTAATATTTATCAGCTACTCAAAGGCCCTTAAATGGGTGTCCAGTTATTAATGTGCAATATTATTATCCAGTTGATAGTATAGCCCAGGGCTAAAGCTATTGGAGTGGCTTTTTACAATTTTACCAAAGGCATACAAGTACTCTAAAGTACTCTAAAGAGCTGATATTATCTCTACAAAAACAGCCACACTTAAAAGGGTTTAAAAATATTTAATAACAAATAGTCAAAACACAAGACAATACTTTTTACTACACAGTGCTAGTCAAGAGTTCAGAGATCACAGAGAAATGCTTAAAATAATTCAGTAGTACAGTTCTGATATCACAGAAAAACACTTTGTCTAATCTTTCTAGTTTCTAGCTATTTCTAAGAGAAAGCACAAGTCTAAGATAAACTTACATATAGAGCAAGACAGCACTGATGAATTGGATGGTCAAGACAAAAATGCTTAATGCTTTCTGATACTCTCTGTTTTTAAAATCTCACTCCTGGTTCACATTACATCATTCTTCACACTTCCCTGCATTCCCAGGCTAACAGAATCTACATTTACATTCTTCACCTCTGGGTAGAAACCAGAGCAATAAAGGACATTTATGCATGCAAATTCTGTCCATTAACTCTGGCCTTAAAACAATAGGCAGGATGCCTCACTCTAGACTTACTGACTCCGAGATTTAACATCAAAGGGTCACAACATGCTTTACTTGGTCAGTAGAGTGCACTATTGTTACATTTTTTCCAGTTTCACATGTAACACGATTTTTACCATTTAAGACAACAAGCCTGTGGTTTACATTAATATTTACAGATGACAGAATTATCTCCAAAACTATATCTGTATAGGCTGGCAGCTTTCATCTATCTTCACCCAATTTTCACATATCTCCTCGCCTGGAGAACTCAAGCTAGCTTTTCAATTGGCCCTTGAGAAATGCTGCTTGAGGGAGATAGGTCTAGCTGAGTATACCTTACTCCGTTCCCTGTCTTGAGAGCCCATCTGCATTGGCATTGCTAATCCCACTACGGTGCTGCACAGACATATCATATGCTTGCAACCCAAGACTCCATCTTAGCATTTTGCTGGCTGGCTCTGTTTAACCATGTTAGGGGGTTGTGGTCTGTCATAACAGTGAATTTCCTTCCATACAGATAAGGCTGAAGTTTCTGCAGTGCCCACACTATGGCTAGACATTCCTTTTCTACAGCTGCATAGCATTCCTCCCTGGGTTGGAGCCTATGACTGAGATAAACCACTGGGTTCTCTTCCCCCTCTGAAGAAATCTGGCTAAGTACAGCCCCTACCCCATGGTTTGAAGCATCCACCTGCACAACAAATTCTTTGCTGTAATCTGGACTGTGCTGGGGTCCACACTACCTTATCTGGCCTGTTCTTCCTTGACAGGTCTGTGAGGAGAGAAGCTATGGTACTATAACTGGGGACGAACTTTCTGTAGTACCCTGCTGTCCCTAAAATGCCCTTACCTGCTTTTTGGTAAGAGGTGCAGGCCATGCCTGAATGGCTTCCACTTTGGCAGGTTCTGGCCTTATCTTACTACTCCCCACTCTATGTCCTAGGTAGGAGACCTCTGCCATATCCACCTGACATTTGCTCGGCTTAATGGTCAACCCTGCCGTCTGTAGTCTGCCCAGCACCTCCCGGACATGCTGAAGGTGCTCTGGCCAGGAATGGCTGTAGATGGCAATATCATCTAGGAAAGCAAGGGAAAACCCTCCTGCCTCTGCCAGGATAGGATCTACCAGCCTCTGGAAAGTTGCTGGGGCATTCTTCATCCCAAAGGGCATCATTGTGAACTCATACAAGCCAAAAAAAGTCACAAAGGCTGACTTTTCTCTTGCACTGGGAGACAAGGGCACCAGCCAGTAACCCTTGGTAAGATCAATGGTTGTAAGATACTTAGCCCCACCCAGCTGCCCTAGGGCATCATCTGTCTTAGGCATGGGGTAAACATCTGGCTCTGTGCGAATATTTAATTTCCTGTAGTCCACACACAATCTGGTGCTGCCATCCTTCTTTGGCACCAGCACCACTGGGGAGGCCCAGGGACTGTTGGACTCTTGAATCACCCCTAGTTCCAACATCTCCTGTACCTCCTCCCTCAGAGTCTGTTTGACTCTCTCAGGCACTCTATAAGGGGCCTGTCTAATAGGCCTTTGGGGTCCTGTATACACCTGGTGCTGTCCCAGGTGGGTGCACCCTGGTTTCCCAGTGAACATGTCCCAAATTTCTGCAACACTGCTCAGCTTTCTCAAACCTGGGTAGGAGATAGCTGCTGGGACATTGCTACCCCTTCCACTGAGGTGTCAGCCTTCCACTGAGGAGATCAGTCCCCAGATCTCCCTCAGACACCTCCTGCAATCCACCGCACATGCTCAGCACAAGGGTCTCCCTATCATGGTAAGGTTTCATCATGTTAACATGGTACAATTTGTGCCCCTGCCTTCTGCCTAGCAGTTTCACCATATAGTTAACAACACTTACCTTTCTTACCAACTCGTGGGGTCCCTCCCAAGCTGCTTGCAGATTGTTGTGTCTGACAGGAATGAGAACCATTACATGCTGCCCCACAGCATACTCTCTAGCTTGAGCATTCCTGTCATACCACACCTTTTTCTGTTGTTGGGCTTCTGCCAGGTTCTCCTGGGCAAAGCCCATGAGTTCCCTGATCCTTGTTCTGAGGATTAGGATGTATGCCACAACAGACTCCTTGTGAGACTCGCACTCACCTTCCCACTCATCTCCAATTAAATCTACAGGTCCCCTCACCCTATGCCCATACAGCATCTCAAAGGGTGAAAACCTGTGGATTCCTGGGGAACCTTTCTGTAAGCAAACAACAGATGGGACAAATATTTGTCCCACTCCCTCTTAAACTGATCTGCAAATGCTTGCAGCATGGACTTGATTGTAGAGTTTAACCTCTCAACAAGATCCTCAAACACACCTACTTGCTGGCTTCCTTTTCCACCCTTTCAGTCAAGGTGAACCCTAGTCAAAGGCATTTGGAATGGGATCCCTCCTAAAGCCCTGACTGGAGTAGACTGCCCAGGCAAGTAGTGCTCCTTTGTAACCATTGCAAGCTTTACAATAGTTATATCAGAGACTGTGTCTCTCTTGGCAATGGCCTATTTGTCATTCACTACAATAGAATATAACCTCTGGGGGTAGTTTGGTACTCTTGTTGTCCTAAGACAACCTACTACTGGCATTTTGTCTTTCCCACTTACTGGCTCCCTCACCTTTTGTTCCCCACCTTGCCTCTGTGGACAACTGTATGCCACATGGCCCCACTGGTTGCATTCAAAACATTTAACCCTAGCTTCTGGACATGTACCTGGACTAGTGGCTTCCCCTGCTACTGGCAGATTCTGTTGGGGCAGTCTGTGCTGCCCACCCTGGGTTCCTTTAGACCCATGAGCAGTACTGGGGGTCCCTTTCCTGTGCAGGGCTGCCCTGCTTGCCAGGTATAGGTCTCCCTTCTTCATCAACTCATCTTAAGAAGCACATTGTGGATCAGCTAACCAGATCCTCATGTCCTCAGGCAAAGTGCTAAAGGCTTGTTCCCTCACCAAAAGGTCTGCCAGCCCTTCAGAAGTGGTGATCTGACATCCACTCACCCACTTATGGAAATAAGTGCCCAGTTCAGCAACATATTCACACACACTTTCATCTGCCTTGCATCTATGCTCATGAAACTTTTTCCTATATTTATTTATTTATTTATTTATTTAAATTTGTTGACCGGGAGTGTCCGACTGGACGTGGGTCCATTTTCAGCGGAGGCCCGGGGAGAAAAGCTCCACAGTAAAATAAACAGACAGTAGTTACATTGGATTACATAGCGATTAACAATTCAACATAGAAATTACTTACAACATATTTACAGATGAAGAACATAGTACATCAGTAGACAACTAGAATTTTTATCTGTGAAGTACATGACAGGCATTAACAAATGTAACAATGAGAAGTTCCTGCTGTATAATAAGTACTAGGCTCATGAGCATCTGAGCTTGCTATCATCAAGGTAGTTAGTGGAGGTGAAAGAAAGGTAGTAGTTGGATGGGGTGGATGATATTAGAGTGGGAGTTGCAAGGGCATAGCCAGCATGTTTTTAGGTGCGCTTTTAATAAAGTTTTGAAGTTGGTGCATGATGGTACGGAGGTAATTGTGGGTGGGAGTGAGTTCCATAATTTGGCTATGGCACAAGAGAATAGTGCTTCACCAGCAGAGTTATTGGCTTTAGTGATCTGCAAGTGATCTTTGTTGCTGGATCTTAGTGGTCTGGTGGTGCGATAGGGTTGGAGTAGATTCTGGAGGGATGGGACATTTAGTGGATGGTTTACTAGTTTGTGGGCAAGTGAGAGTTGATACCACTGAAGGAGGTGAGGGAGTTCAAGCCAGCCCAGTTCAGCAAGTGAGAGACAGTGGTGACTACGGTAGGATGCCCTGTGGCATTTGGCGATTTTGTTGTAGCAGGTCTCTAGCTTGTTTAGATCACATTGCCTTAGGTTGGTATATACTGGAGAGGCATAAAGTAGGATGGAGATAAGGTGGGAATTTGCTATTGAAATCTTTGCTGCTTTGGTGAGAAATTGTTTATTTCTGTATAATGCTCCTAGTTTTTTGTGGACTTTTTTTATGGTCATGGATAAGTGAATGTCAAATTTTAGTTTATTGTCTATTTCCACTCCTAGCAATTTGGTGTGTTCAGTTGGGTATATAGTGGTGTTGTCTTTTGCTGTGATGTTAAAGTGAGAGTTGTTTTGAGTATGTTTGGTGGGTTGGAAGATGAGTAGTTTAGTTTTGTTTGGGTTGAGTATTAATTGGGCATCGGATAACCATGTTTCAACAGAGGAAAAGGCTTCCTGTGTGACTTTTTGCAGTTTGGGTAGGGACTGGGCTGAGCAGATGATGGTTGAGTCATCTGCGTATTGGATGAGTGTGCCATGTTTGGTGGCAGAGGTGGCTATATGTTTCAGGTGTTAGCTTAAACAATTCTAACAAGAGATTTTTAACAACAGTATAATCAAAACATGCAACATAAGACATTTTTAACAAAACAGTTACAGCTTTACCATGGAGTAAGGGGGTCAGGAATCGTACCCAGAGCCTTTGGTCAACACCATACTGTTTGCATACCCTCTCAAACATATGAATGAAACTATCAAAATTATAGGTTCATAGGTTCATAGGTTCATACTAGGCTATTTGCCCTAGGGCATTTATAAGCCTAGCCAAAGTGTGTTTGGCTTTCGCCACCCATTTTAAATTAATTTTGCTATGCCCTTTTTCGAGGTTAGTATACTGTGCCTCTGTTTAACAGTGACACAGAAGTGATACCCGGGGTAAACCTACGATCTCCCATCCACTCATCAAGATTCCTTTTGAAGAGAGTCAATGAGGGACTCTGCCTAACCTGGACTGGGATTTTATTCCAGAGTGAAGGGAGCCTCTGGGTTATGAATCTGTCCCTCCAGCATCTCCTATTTATTTCAGTGCTGAAGTTCAAGTCTCTCGAGCACGTAGCTTGATAGGAACTGGATTTTCTGAGGTGCAGCATGTCCATTAATTCTGGGTTGGACATGGCTTTATACATCAGGCACAGATCGCCTCTGAGCAGGCGGTATGCCACTGAGTAGAGTTGGAGTTTCTTTAACCGGGCAGCATATAGCATCTGTTTGAGCCCTTTGATCCTCTTGGTGAGGTACTTTTGGGGTCTTTCCAGTTGCTGCAGGTGTCTGGTAAGGTACATCCCAAAAGGGGCATTGTACTCAATTATGGGCCTGATAAGGGATGAGTAAAGAGGCACGATGACTTCCCCTGATCTAGATGTGAATCCCTTCATGATTAGGTGGGCTATATAAAATGTTTTTCTAACCACTTTGGCCACGTGGTTGTCAAATGAGAGATTGCTATCAACTTGGGTCCCCAGGTCCCTAATTACTTCTTCTGTACTTAATGGATTACCACCTATATGGTAATTTGTGGGCACTTTGTTTTTGCCAAAGGGGATGACTATAAACTTTTTGGCGTTTAGCTTGAGGCTATGGCTCTGGCACCAGTTGTCTGTTTCTATGAGGCCCTTTTGGAGGATGCTTGTGTTGGCTGGAGAGTCAATTATGGTGCCCAGTTTGCAGTCATCTGTGAACTTGGTCAGCCACAGTCCTTCCGTGTTGGCCTGTACCTCCGAGAAATATATACCAAACAAGAGAGGTCCCAGGACTGAGCCTTGTGGGATGCCACTTGTAACTGGTTTGGAGTCTGACATGGCTCCAGCAATTCTAACCATGTGGGTTCTGTTCTTGAGTCAGTTTGCAACCCATCTAGTGACATAAGGGTTTATATTTAAGCTGGTGAGCTTATCTATAATGCCCGAGTGGGGTATTGTATCTAAGGCTTTTGCGAGGTCCAGGTAGGCTGTGTGGACCACCTTCCCCTCGTCAATGGCCTTGGTGACTGTTTCAAAGAAATCGACCAGGTTTAAGAGGTAGAATCTGCCCTTAACAAAGCCGAACTGGGTAGGATCCAGTGTCTGTAGGTCCCCAATATCTTTATTTATGAGGTCCATGATCATCCTTTCCATAGCTTTGCAGACCAAGCTAGTCAGGCTTATGGGGCGATAGTTTCCAGGATCCGTTGAGGCACCACCTTTGTGGAGAGGGACCACTGTTGCTGTACGCCACTCTTTGGGTACATATCCTGTAGTAAGGCTGAGATTGAACAGTAGTTTTATGTTTGGGTTTAGCTCTTCTTGGAGTTCATGTAGGATGCAGCCCAGGACACCGTCTGGTCCCATTGACGCTGTGTTTTTTGCTTTGGAGAGGGCGACTCTTACCTGAGCATCTGAGATGTCAGGGGGGCAGCACTCTGCTGGGATAGATATTTGCCCTTTTGGTGGGGAGGGGGGGAGAAGTTTGCACTGAACCTGTCAGCTAGGATGTTGGCAATGTCTGTGGGTTCAATGTATTTTTTGTCATTTTGGAGTAATTCTGAGCATATGTGGGAATTCCCACCCAGGTTCCTAACATAACTAAAGAAATCCTTATCCCCCTCTTTAAACTGCAGAAGAAATTTCCTGACCTTTTGTGGTTCTGAGATCCAGTTACTCCCCTCCCCATTACCTCCATGACTCTGGTGAAGAGTCAGCATCTCCTTCTCATGCTGCCTCTGCCTCTCCTTTTCCTCAGCTTCCAGGCACAGCAGTTTCTCATTCTCCTCAGCCTGCAAACATTGCAGTTTCTCATTGTCCTCAACCTCTAGATGCCTCAGTCTCTCAGTTGCTTCTATTTCCACACGCCTGGCCTCCAACTCAAGTCTCTTTCACTCCAGATGGATTTTTAAGTCCTCTGCAGAAAGGTTGAGCTGTCCATTCTCTGAGGGTATTATATCTCCACTGCCAGTCTGATTGTCATCCTGGTTGCTATTTTCTGATGCAGCTGTAACCAAGGCTGCAATCAAGTCTGCCTTAGTCAGGTTTCCATGCACCAGTCCCCTAGTCTGGCACATCTCCACCAGCTGGCTCCTTGTCAGCTTTCCATACTCCTCTGCTGGCATGCTGCCTGCTCACCCTGACTAACTAAGCTAACAAAACAAATAAAACAAATGTAATCTTAACTCTGAGTATTCACTGCGTGGCTGATTTAGAGTAAAAAACACCTTCAGAGCTCACTGTACACAAGCTACAGGAATTCACTCTACTCACACCACTACAAGCCAATTAGTATTTGCCAACCAATTAATATATGGTGTGGATATCCCACCACTGCCAAACAATTAATATGTGACGCCCGTGCCCTGTCCCAGCAATCAAGGAGCCTCAATCCTCACCACTAACACCAGTGAGGGGCTTCTCATAGAGGAGGAAAGGATAACAAATACACACAGTAAAGTGCAATTTCCCTTAAGAGCACACATAGATCACAGTCAGTCTGGGGCTGGTCGCTCCCTTGTTGTCCAGGTCCCCAATAAGACTCCCCACTGGTACAGCTATAGGGTCCAGATCTCAGCCTAGTGGGCAAGCCAAAACCTCCAACAAACTCTCTGTCCAACCAGTGCTTTGTGTCCCTGCCCAAGTAGCTGACACACACACACACACACACACACACACACACACACACACACACACACACACACACACACTTTGAGAAGAGTTTATATAACCAAACAGACACTCCAGGGAAGGCTGGAAAGGTTCTCCAGCTGTGCCCCCTTTTCACAGACTATACGGTAGTACCAGCTGCCACCACCCACTACTATTTATCAGCTACTCAAAGACCCATAAAAGGGTGCCCAATTATTACTGTGCAATATTATTATCCTATTGGTAGTATAGCCCAAGGCTAAAGCTATTGTAGTGGCTTTGTACAATTTTTCCAAAGGCATGCAAGTACTCTAAAGAGCTTAAACTATCTCTACAAAAACAGCCACACTTGAAAGGGTTTAAAAATATTTAATAACAAATAGTCAAAACACAAGACAATACTTTTTACTACACAGTGTTAGTCAAGAGTTCAGAGATCACAGAGAATACTTAAAATAATTCAGCAGTACAGTTCTGACATCACAGAAAAACAGTCTAATCTTTCTAGTTTCTAGTTATTTCTAAGACAAAACACAAGTCTAAGATAAACTTACATATAGAGCATGACAATGCTGATGAGTTGGATGGTCAAGACAAAAATGTTTAATGCTCTCTGATTCTGTTTTTAAAATCGCATTCCTGGTACACATTACATCATTCTTCACACTACATTTACATTCTTCACCTCTGGGCAGAAACCAGAGCAATAAAGGAATAAATAAATGCAATTTCTGGTCATTAACTCTGGCCTTAAAACAATAGGCAGGATGCCTCACTGTAGACTTACATCAAAGGGTCACAACATGCTTTACTTTGTCAGCAGAGTGCACTGTTGTTACATTTTTTTCTAGTTCTACATGTAGCACTATTTTTACCATTTAAGACAACAAGCCTATGGTTTACATTAATATTTACAGATGACAGAACTATCTCCAAAATTCTGTTTGGCTAGGCTGTCAACCTTCATCTAGCTTCACCCAGTCTTCACACTGTACCCTAAACAAACTCTACAACAGAAGGAGAAAACTGACGTGGAATAAGGTGAAGTCTCAAGACTGGAAAAACTCCCTTATCAGCATTAACAAAAAGTTAAGATCCCTCATCAAATCCTCTAAAGCTAGCTATGAAAATAGAATTGCAGCAGATAGTAAAGACAACCACAAGGCCTTCTATAGTTATGTAAAGAATCTCCACGGCAATACCCAGATTTGCTGTGAGCTACTGCACAATGGTACCTCCTATACCGAGCCAACAGATATTCTCAATATACTGTCTGACAGATTCAGTGTCAACTTTACACCCCCCCACCAAGAACCAATCACAATACCAGTAGATTGCCAGGCACCCAGTGTTACTGCTGCACAGGTTAAAATAGCACTGTCCAAGGCCAAGAATACAGCATTTATGGGACCAGACAATATCCCTGGCTGTTTTCTACATGAACTACAGAGTGAACTGGCACCTCACCTGTGTGCCCTGTTCAATCATAGCCTCACCTCAGGCCTTGTCCCTACCAAATGGCGCACTGCTACAGTCATCCATCTCCACAAAGGAGGAGGGACTACAGACCCTGAGAACTATCGCCCCATTACCCTGATGAGTCTGATATGCAAAGCTATGGAATGCATCATCATGGACCTAATAAACAAGGATTCTGGATCCAAACAGTTTGGTTTTGTGAAGGGTAGATCATGCCTGCTCAACCTGGTTGACTTCTTTGAGTCAGTCACCAGAGCTGTGGATATAAGCAAGGTGGTTCTACAGCCTACCTTGATCTGGCCAAGGCCTTTGATACCCTTCCTCACCCAGGAATAATAGAAAAACTCACTAAGCTAGGCATCAACCCCTATATCACCAGGTGGGTTACAAACTGGCTCACAGATAGAATCCACAGTGTGAAAGCAGCTGACTCCAAGTCAGACTGCCAACCAGTCATGAGTGGAGTCCCACAGAGTTTGGTCCTGAGTCCTCTCCTGTTTGTTATCTACTTCTCTGAAGTCCATGCCAACACGAAGGGACTCTGGCTGGCAAAGTTTGGAGATGATTGCAAGTTGGGAGCTATTATTAACTCCCCAAGTGATGTTGGCATCCTACAGAAAGGCCTCACTGAGACCAACCACTAGTGTCAGAACTGTGGCCTTAAGCTCAATGCCAAAAAATGTGTCATCATCCCCTTTGAGAAAAACCTGGTTTCAATGAATTGCCACATCGATGGTAGTCCACTGAACACAGAAGGTGTTATAAGAGATCTGGGAACACAGGTTGACAGCATGTGACACATCTCATTACTAAGGGTTTTGCATCCAGGAAGAAAAAGGTCATTGTCTCCCTGTACTCTTCCCTCATTAGGCCAGTCATCAAGTACAATGCCCCAGTTGGCATGTACCTCACTAGACACCTGCAACTACTGGAGAGGCCACAAAACTACCTCACAAACAGGATCCTAGGCCTTAAATAGTTGTTCTATATGGACAGTCTCAAAAAACTCCAACTATTCTCTGTCTCATATTACCTACTTAGAGGCGATCTCTGCTTGACTTACAAAGCCATGTCTGACCCAGCTCTGTTAGAAGTGCTACATCTAAAGAAATCCCAATCCCTATGCACAACATGCTCTAGAGATCTCAACTTATTACCACAATCAACAGAACAAGCTGGAGGACAGGCTCATAACCCAGAGACTTCCCATGCTATGGAATAGACTTCCCATACATTTCAAACAGAGCACCTCACTGGCCTTCTTTAAGAGAAATCTTGAGTGGATGGGAAATAAAAAATTCACCCCGGGGATCACTCCAGTGGCTCTACTCGACAAAGGCACTAGGAACTAAGGACAGGTGGCATGATGCCAGGGTAATCCTATGGGCTAGGCTTGTAAAGGCTCCAGGGCCATTAGCCTAGTGCACACTATGAACCTATGAGCTTCACTAATGAACTTCATTATCAAACAACATTTCTGAACTTTGAAGATGGGATTTGTCTTTATTGGCCTATATGTACCCATAAAGACTTAAAAAATAAAAAGTCATGGGTATTCATGGGCCATGTACCTGACAAAGTAATATATCCTTAAAGGGGCATTTGTATATATCTCATGGGTTTCCACTACAGACAATTTATGATATTATATAAAGAAGTCTCTAGCTTGGCTAGGTCTTTCTTGTAGTGTTTACTAACTGGTTTGTCTAATAACATATAACACTAATATTGATTAACCCTTTAGTCCTAATCTTCTTCTTTTGGCTTTTCCCAGTTAGGGGTTGCCACAGTGGATCACCTGTCTGCTCATGATTGGCAGTGGAGTTTTATGGTGTTGAGTTGCCAGCCCGGCACCCAACCTTCCACTGAAGGCACGCACACACACACACACACACACACACACACACACACACACACACACACACACACACACACACACACACACACACACACACACACTCACACCTAGGGCCAATTTGGAGTGTCCAATTCACCTACAGCATGTCTTTGGGATGAAACCAGAGCACCCGGAGGAAACCCACGTGACCACAGGGAGGACATGCAGACTCCACACAGAAGGCACCCCAGCTGAGGATTGAACTGTAGAACCTCTTGCTGTGAGGTGACAATGCTAACCACTGCACCACCGTGGCCGCCCAACCCTTTAGTCCTAATGAACATATCAAAAACTCATCGGATCCTAAAGAGGAAAACTTTTCTTTAGGTGTAGAAGGATAAAGCCCTTATTAGGATCATGGTGGCTTGGTTTTGATTAGTGGCTCAGACACTTATAAGAGCTGCTGGGGGAAGGGAGGAATGGTGAAGCTATGCCTGCCTATCCTTCTTAAGAGGAATCTTGGGGATGGGACACTGTTGTGAGACAGGCCATGTATGAATCAACACTGAGGACAACAGCCATAAATATAGTTAGATGTGCAGGCCATGAGGGAGTATTACCACCTTAGGAGGGGAAGCATGGGTGCACCTAAAGGGAGAGAACTATCTAACAGCGCACAGTAACCTTCTGAATAACTTCATCATATAGGGGGTAGTGTCTCTCCATACCATTGTCAGACCATTCTCTGTGAGCAGCAATGGTGGTGTCTATGCTTACTCTTCTCTAGAACCATGTCTTCAGCAGTCCAAAGAAGTTGGTGATGTTGGCTAGGCAGGGGGAGGGGTATCATGAGGAGGAGGAGGACATACACTAACTACAATTCCTCTGAAGTCATCACAGCCCAAATAACCAACAGAGATCTGAAAAAAAGAACCAAGCCTTCCAGTTGAGTATACAATGTATCACTAGACTGACAGATCTTTGCAGGTATGTCCTGAATAATACAGATACAGTAAAGTGCACTATGGTCATACCTACACATACATATAACTGATGTCTACTAATATGTTGACAGTCTGAGCAGTATAACTACATGTGTATACAGTATTGTGCAATGCAATGTATAAGAAAGAGCTGATATTAATTCATACATATCAGTAAAGCAGTTAATGTAGGCATGAGTTAACTGTAACAATATGACCACATATCACTCCTGTGCAGTACTAATGACTAGGCTTTCTCATGTTGGAAAATGTAGTTGCATGTGTAGGGAACTGAACAGACATGGTTAATGTAGTACCCAATCACTGATGACTACTTGTTGCATACTTATAGGCGAGATCATGTGATTATATAACACAAAACTGCAAAGTGCAGACATTTATGAAACTCCACGTATCTCTCATTCTGGCAAGCCTCACAGGATCTTCCCCTGCAAATTTTTTTTTTCAGATTTATTGAGATCATGTGGGTTGGGTTGCTGACATTTGGGTAACTTTGTTTCTCCTAACCCAGCCTTTACCTGATATCATAAAAGTTAGTTTCCCTCAGGTGATTACTCCTCTGTAATGGGGTCATCAGATGGGTGCAGGAGGACAGTGAGCTATGAATCCATCAATGATACTTGCAGAGGATAGCTTTAAACAGTGCTGGGGGGACCTATGCTATATGCTGGTATTATTCTGAAGGCAAATGTGAGCTATTAGGCATAGTTCTCCCTTTACTTGTGTCAATGCCCCCCTCCTAAGGTGTCAGTGTCCCGTCATGGCCTACCCTTTCACCTAACGTAGCTAGTTCATGGTTCCAATCGTAACCAAGATCCAGGGCCATAAAAGCCACATACCTCAACTAGCACATTGTCCCCATCCCTCCCCTCAAAGTGAGGTGAGCATGGACAGCCTCATCATTCCTCCTGTTCCCTGACAGCTTCTACAGGTGCCTGGGCCACATAAATGAAGCCAAGCATACCTTTCTACATCTCTGCTCAAGACTTCTATACAAAGCCAAAGGCAATGGAGGGACAAATGTTTAAAATCAGGAGCAATTTTTAAATGTTACACTAACTCACTTATACAGATAATAGTACAACAGTTTTTTTTTTTTAATCAGGATACATTGTTCTGAACAATAAGAAAGATAAAACTCTAATTACCATCATTATTGACTGATTATAATATTTAATGATTTATGTTACTGGAGAGCTGTGTATGTCATTCACATCTGCAGTATTTTGAAACATGCACATATGTGGAATTATTACTTTTACTTAGGAGAGCATGTATTTGCCTGGCAGTAAGTCTGGAGTGGGGCCATTAGATGCCTAGCAATACCCACCTTGAAAAAGCCAAACAAAAATTCTTTCCACCAGCATATAGGGGGTAGTGTCTCTCCATACTGTTGTCAGACCATTCTCAGTGAGAATGAATATTTGAATAATTGTCAAGCACTTAGTACTGCTTACCTCTCAAACTGAGCCTGGCTTTATATGGTAACCCTGGTAAAATTTCTGTCTACCCATCCAGTCATCAAGGCTAGCCTTAAAGGTAGCCAAAGTAGTACCTTGTTTGATCTGTAGTGGCAGCTTATTCCATAGGCTGTGTTAAGAACCTATCTCTCCAGTTAGTGTTGTTTATGTTTTAGTGAAGATTTAGGTCCAAAATATGGGTTTTTATAGAGGCTCTGGTTTTGTGAAGAGATAGAAGATCAAATAACATTGGGTATTACATGGATCAGGAAGGCAGATACAGGTCTCCTCTGTGCAGCTGTTATATTAGGGGGAGTCATGCTAATCTTTTGGAGTTGCTAAAGGATTTACGGCATTTAATTTTCTTGGTTAGAAATCTCTGGGGCCTTTCCAAATGAGTGATATGTTTGGATGTGTGGGGCATTGTATTCAATGGTGAGTGTGATATAGAAGGAATACATGGCTCAGAAGAAACCAGTGAAAAGCCTGAAAGCCAGTGTGACAAAAATATTCAGTGGAGACACATAAGAAAAATATGTTCCACCACGTCAATAGACAGTGTAAACTAAAAAGGAATTAAGTTCTGTTTTGAATGTTAGGTATGTACAGTAATCTGTTATATCACATCTGCAGGGTAGTATCACCTTTTACATTTGTGCTGTATATGTACATGAATGTAGTGCTCTTGCCATGAATTGTTGTTCTAGAATATTTTTGCATGGAAGGTACAATCTCTATAATGTGATACTTTCTATAGTTCTGAGACTTCCTTTGGGTACTGTGTAAATGTATATGGCAATACTTTCATTGCAATGCTTGCTATAGATACCTTTTGTGAGTGTTAATGTGAATATTTTTCCACATAAGTGCATTATCTATAATTACATCATGTTGTCAACAGACAGGTGTTTGCCATCTACCTCTGTCCATGACAGTGTGCTGCATACTAGTACCAGACACAAGTAGTTGCACAGGTTTATTGTCACAATCTTGAAGTTTACAATCTTGAATCTGATACTCTTGAGGCCATAATATCAAAACACCAAATTGCTGAAGACCAGAGTATCAATCTCCTGTACTAGCACCACTGCAATACCCATGTTAGTACTCATTCCTGGGACCACAACCCTTCAGGACCCATATTGGCAGTTTTTCCTGGTTTCACAGTGCTAGGGGAATTAGGTAGTTGAGATTTGTAGACACTGTGGTCTTTAGTATTTTGGCCTTTTGCTATTATGGTCTCAAGATTATGGAATTCAATACTGTGTGCTTCAAGACTGTGATAGAAAACCAGTTGCATATCTATGTGATTGTGTAGAAAAGTGAATCTCTCGGATGTTCAAACAGAGTATGTTTTCTCTGCCATGTGTGTGTGTGCATGTGTGTATGTGTGCGAGTGCATGCGCATGTGTGTGTGTGTGTGTGTGTGTGTGTGTGTGTGTGTGTGTGTGTATACATATAATCATAATGTAAGTAAAGATAACATACACTGCACTAGTACATTGAATAAAAATCTGTCTTATTAATGTTACATTTTGAATATCAGACATGAACACTCGTTATATTGCCTCCTTAATTACTCTGAAAACTTAATGCAAGAATGTCTGGAATTCTCATTTGTATTGTGCACATATAATCATAATATTAACAATGCCAACATACACTGCCACATTCAATTGGATAAAATCTGTATTATCAGTACTACTGTTCCTTTGCATATCACATATCAAATGCCATATTATTTACTTGGAAAACTTCAAAGTATTATGGTACAAAACTTTACTGAATCCAACCCACTATTAAAATACTGCTTAGTACTGGTTTAATATTTACAATATTCATTCTATTTTTCAAAACTGAGAAGTGTTAGTATTTGTAGTCCCATTCATTTCACACATAAAAACGGTTACATAACTCCTTTAATTATTCAACAAACTTTGGAGCAGAATAACATAAGACTTTTTGAAGTCCCACTGATAATCTGTAGAAGTTTAAATAGTGGTTAGAGTTATATCCTTCACTAAAACCTTCTTAAGAAGCATGTAATATGCCACATTTATTGATACAACCAATTATATGAGAATTTATGAACTTTGCAAAGAGTCTGGTTATAGAACATAAACTGATAAGACACATACTGTCAAAGTGGGTGACTTCACCTCTAGCAAATGACTAGTCACCAGTGGCATACCACAGGGTTCTGTGCTGGACCCCTTACTGTTCCGAATTTATTTCTCAGAAGTCCAGGCAAACTTGGATGGCCTGTGGCTGACCAAGTTTGCTGATGATTGCATACTGGGAGCAATCACTGAGTCCCACAATGATGTTAACATACTGCAAATAGGGTTAATGCAGACAAATGATTGATGCCAAAGCCATGGATTAAAGCTAAATGCAAAAAAATGCATTATTATTCCTTTTGGGAGAGTTGACATCTTTGCTAATTACAGTATAGACAGCACCCCCCCCACCCCCACCCCAAGTGTAAACCCATAAACCCAGTGGTACATGATCTGGGTGTTCAGGTTGATCACAACCTGAACTTTGACCACCATGTATCCATAGTAGTAAGGAAATCCTTCTATGTGGCACATCTTATAAGTAAAGGCATCACATCTAGATCTAAGGATGTTATAATTCCATTATACTAAGCCCTCATCAGACCAGTAATTGAGTACAATGCTACCTTTTGCATGCACCTCACCAGACACTTACAACAATTGGACAGACCACATAGGTTTCTCAACAAGAAATTACAGGGTACACAAAACAAGTCTTACATGGAAAGACTGAAAGCCCTGTCACTGTATTCTGTCTCCTACAGGTTACTAAGGGTTGAAGTGCGCCTGGCTTACAGGGTAGTCTCTGACCCGGCCCTGATGGAAATGCTACACATTTGTAAATCAAACTGCACAAGGGTCACTTGCTCCAGGGATTTTAACCTAGCCTCTAACATGAACAAGTCATGCTTGAGAGATAGATACATCTCCCAGAGGCTGCCACTTCTCTGAAACAAGCTTCCAACTCATGTGAAACAGAGCACAGAGCCCCTGCCTGACCCTCTTCAAATGCAAGCTAGAGCAATAGCTGGGTGACTGCAGATTCACTCCTGGGATGGTACCCATGCCCACCCTGGACAGATGAAGTCGGTATTAACTACCATAGACCCTTGCCTCTGTGAACTTCACTCTCCTAACAACCAACAATTGTGACAATGCTGGATAAATATGGCAAGGCTTATAAAAGTTCTAGGGCCATTAGCCTAGTAACCTTCTATGAACCTATAATAGCCCTATACCTGACTCCAAAATGAGACTCCAATTTTAGGAATACTTACCAGAGCAAGATCTTGAAGCCATGGAGCAATCTGTTGACATCAATAAACTGCTGCAAAATTATTACATCTTCTCATAAAAGAGAGAATAAGCACTACAAATAATTGATAGTAGGAAATCACCCAAGCTATAATACCAAATCCAATATATAGACCATATCCACAGTATTGTCTTTTCTGACTTGTCCAAGATTTAATGTGGAGAAAACTCAAAGATGCCACTTTTCCACAACAGCAGAAGCAGTTCTTAAGGCAGACCTGCAGCATGCTTGCACTGTTTGGATGCTGAGAAGGTGTGCATGACAGACGTTACCCATAATGCATTCATGATTCCACAACCATCATACACACAGCACTCTAGTCAACACCACTTCACAGACTAAGACCGCCACCTATATGTATAGACTTGATACGGCAGGTTGGCTCAGTGCTTGCAGTAAGAGTGCTGAAATACAGGTTGAGAAGTGGCAGCAGACAACTTCTGGTGAGTTGGTGGGCCCACTGATTCTTTGCTACAATCATAGTAAGCAAGAAATAGGTTATGAGATTCGTCAGTGTAGAATGTTTTAGAATCTCATTAGCTATTCTTACTTAAAGACATCTGATGCCTTTTGTGAGAAGAAATAGAGTGCTTACCCTGCTCTCCATTATGATGTCACACCTGTGGGGGTGGAACTATAATTAGAAATCGGGGTAGAATTACAGAATGACAAAGGCTTTCTGTTATACTATTCTGATTCTTTTGTAATCTGTTGCAGCATGTTTGCTGAGATGGTCCTAAAAAAAAATGATGAATAGTTACCAGAAAGTGAAGCGTTATTAAGCATATAGATATACAAGATGGTGAATTTACTAACATGATAACATTTTCAGAATACTCTTTGAAGCGATTTGGATTGATGAAATTATTTTGAGAGGCGCAATTACACAAATCAAGATTAGTGTTGTCTTTAATAACTTTCACAAATAAATTTGGCTGGGTGGATTAACAGTGGTTGAGTATTTAATACTATATGTGTTTAGTTCTTGCTGTTTTAGGTGTTAACCTACAGTTTCTTCTTTGTCAGATGAAAAATATTAGAGTGTTGCATACCTCTCAGCTTTCCAGAGTTTTGTGAATGTCTAGAATTTTGCCAAATATTTTTAGTCTGCTCTTCATTAAATGTGTATTTTCTTGGCAAAAGTTTTGTCATAGGAAGGTATCCAGGCACTTCAAGACTACAGTAGATGTGGATTGGGATTGCATACTATATCTTGCATGCTGAAAAACAGCAAGCATGCCAGAGGGCCACACTGGTATCACATGTACTTGTTCTCACTCTGGTGTGCTGGTTACATTGTATTCTGCATACACACAGGGTAGACCATTGCCAGGGTGATTGTTGCAGAGGCTGAGACAGGAAAACAAGCACATGTTGGCACCCTGGCACCCTGACAGAGGCTGACAATAATCATGAGACACAAATACTAGAGTAACATTTGAATAACACTGTGGTGTTGTTTGTCTCCAACTGAGATAAACATTGTCTGCAGTACAGGGTGATGGTGTAGTCCCACTTACAGAGGTTGTGCAGCATAAGTGTTGGTTAAATATATCACTAGGAAAAGCAAGTACATTTTCTTTAACCAGCAACTTCTCCAACATCAAAATAATTCCAGACTGTACTGTTTAAACATTAACTAACTTTCTTAAGCCAGGACAAAAAAAACTCAGGCCTTTCCTCTGTGAAACTGATATTATACTAACATTGCTTCCACTTTTAACAAGTATTTCATTAATATGTCCACTCAGAGAAAATAGGTGTAACCAAAGCACAGTCCAGATCCGGGCATCAAACGACACTGCGTTTTAACAAAAAGTGAACTTTAATAAGCATAAAAACAAAGACGTTAGCGCTTTCACAGTAAAACGTATTTCTTCATCAGACTTAAAACTTATTCAAACTGATCACAATATATAGTGCTGGTATCCAATCAAACTTGCTACAAAAGTTCATCCCCTCAGTCAGCATCAGTGACAACCAAAGAGACTCTTAAAGATATAGGCATGTGGGTACAAACACATATTCATAAAATATGAAAATCACCTAACCCCTCTCATCTTCAAGAAGGGAAGTAGGGGGACATGATTATTTAACCCTTTACCATAATCTGCACATAATCTACTAATTCATTTGGCTTCAACTACTTCTGTATAATTATTAACATCATCCTTAGGATCACTCTACTTAATAACATTTACCACCATAAACTTGAAAAAATGCTCCAGACTTGTATAACATGCTTGGCAAGGGCATTATTAGGGGCAGAAACCCTAATATCGTATAGGTGTTCCCTAAGTAGTTGAAGCAGTTCGTTATTTTTTGGGTACACCAGTTGTTTTAGCAGCAGTTACACTTTGTGTTTTTGTGTTCATAAGTATTTCATTAACATGACTAAATCCTTTATGCAAATCAGTAAATTTATTTCAAACAACAATGGCACACATGACTTGTTTAGTACACTAAATATGCAGGGTGTGTTTCTCAAGTAATAAAGCTACTACAAAACCTAAAACTCACCTCACTAGTTCCTAACTTTCTCCCATTTTAAAAATCTTCATGTTACAGCCCATGCAATAGCCTGCCCTGCTGCAATACTGATAAATAGATCCATCTTATGTTCCTTTCCTATGGAGACAATGTTATATAATACCTCTTCATAAAGGGGGAGCAAACAATTTTCTTAGTAATTTTAAATGTAATGCCATACTATCCCCCTTCTCTAAAATACTTGCAAATGTATACAAAAGTAGCTGTTACATGAAATAATTTATCACATACACAACATTTTTTTCAATCTGGATTAAAATGCTCTTTTATTCTTTTTAAATACTATTAATCATAGCAAAAAGCAGGGTCTTTCCACTGCTGCTATTCTCTTTAAGGCATTTGATGCCATTTCACACACTCTCCTTTTACAAAGGCTGGTTAACATGCATATGGCGCACAACGTGTTAAAACAATTCAAAATTATCTATCTAATCAACAACAAGCAATAAAACAGCCCTAAGTAATTTTTGCTTTTGTACCCAGTCATATAAGTGTTTCACAAGGGTCAATACTTGGACCAGTTCTGTTCAATATCTTTGCAAATGACATGCTTGCCAAAATTCTAGATGCCACATTAGTACAGTATGCCAATTTCTCTACTGTCATCTGTACTGTCCACTCCCTTAGACCGTTGCAGCACTCCACACAGCTTAACACTCAAAGCTGTAAAAGTAAAACTAAACTATCTGTATCTGGTTCTGGTAGGATCTCAATTACTTCACAAAATGACACACCAAATGAACAAATCTCCCATACCAAACGTTTAGACATATTCACAGATCATAGATTATCATTCAATAAATATATGTAACCTCATAAATTCACAAAAGTTTGGTATGTTCCACAAATGTTCCTTCTACGTGGCACACCTAATCACAAAAGTTTTCTCATCCAGAAAAAAAGAGGTCAATTTTCTTGGGTGGCAAAAGCCAGGGTACCTTTTTGGCTGGGCTTGTATAGGCCCCAGGGCCGATAGCCTAGTACCTATCTATGAACCTACCTAAATCTAAACTCTACCAAACAGAAAAAGTACAACTTAATACAGTCCAGACTATTACGGCCTACATTGTTTTATGCCTCCTCCATCCTTATTAATATTTCAAAAACCCACCAAGATAAGCTAGAAAAAACATTCAATAAAATTGTTAAATGTATTGCTAATGTCCCCAACAACTTATTGTAAAGCACTTCATAAGATTAATCAACTGGAGCTAAAACACCATTTAACAATAGCCAGTTATAAACACACACAAAAATTCTCTATCAACTTAGCAGATACCCACCAATCTCTAAATTTACTTCCAAACTATATGTTTCTCAAAGACTTAAGATCCCAAACCCAAAACCTCCTAGAAGTTGTTAAATCAAATAACTAGTTTGGTGACTATATACTCTTCCTCTAGCTAAGGATCCTGGAATTCCATTCCCCAGACCTTAGACAAGAGAGTAAACATAAAACTTGTCTGTGCAATCTAAAAATCTACCCAACTTCCATCTGTACCTGGCCATATACTTGCATTTCATCAGCATCTAGCCTATCTCCAACTCATGTCCATCCTAGTTTATCCATCTCTTCCTTTACCTCATTTTACCGCTATACTATCGACATTCTTATCCTCATGTATAAATGCAGCCATAGACTGTTGACAAATATGACCTTCATTACTGTTGTCTTCTCTTTATGCACATATGTATTTTGTAATTGTTTTATATATGCTATCAAGAATCTCCATGTATAGTTAATTTTCATTATCTCTGTTGCGTTTCTCCCCAGACCTCCAATGAAAATGAGCTTTTTGCTTAGTCAGATTATTCATGGCCAATAAATGTAAATAGATAGATAGATAGATAGATAGATAGATAGATAGATAGATAGATAGATAGAGATAACCTACTGCTGGTGTAGCAAAACATCTGTCCATTTGGTACTTGGTGTTACGAGGTACTGAATCCCCCAAGCCCTACCCTCTGAATTATGTCATTCTGGGAGGCAGGATGGAGAAGTCACTTCAGAATAGTGACAGCAGGGTGCCAAAGGTTCTCTGTTGTGCTGCTCTGAAGTATTTTTGAGTCTGCCCTCATGCTAGTCCATTCTCACTTCTAAAAAATGGGACCTTGGATTTCTCAAGTTGCATAGACAAATAATAAGGCATTAAGATCGACTCACAGTTCCAAACTGGGAATTTGACTTGCTGCACTATTACACTTAAAAACTTTATACTGGACAAGATATGATATACCAGGGATGGAGTATGCTGGAGTATGCCTATATAACATGCTAGGATACTGGACAAGATATGATATAACCAGGGATGGAGTATGCTGGAGTATGCCTATATAACATGCTAGGATACTGGACAAGATATGATATAACCAGGGATGGAGTATGCTGGAGTATGCCTATATAACATGATAGGATACTGGACAAGATATGATATAACCAGGGATGGAGTATGCTGGAGTATGCCTATATAACATGATAGGATACTGGACAAGATATGATATAACCAGGGATGGAGTATGCTGGAGTATGCCTATATAACATGATAGGATACTGGACAAGATATGATATAACCAGGGATGGAGTATGCTGGAGTATGCCTATATAACATGATAGGATACTGGACAAGATATGATATAACCAGGGATGGAGTATGCTGGAGTATGCCTATATAACATGATAGGATACTGGACAAGATATGATATAACCAGGGATGGAGTATGCTGGAGTATGCCTATATAACATGATAGGATACTGGACAAGATATGATATAACCAGGGATGGAGTATGCTGGAGTATGCCTATATAACATGATAGGATACTGGACAAGATATGATATAACCAGGGATGGAGTATGCTGGAGTATGCCTATATAACATGCTAGGATACTGGACAAGATATGATATAACCAGGGATGGAGTATGCTGGAGTATGCCTATATAACATGCTAGGATACTGGACAAGATATGATATAACCAGGGATGGAGTATGCTGGAGTATGCCTATATAACATGATAGGATGCTACACCAGGATCGCCTCCTTTTATAGTACAACATTTGCCAAGAGCAGATAATGGAATTCAGAAACATTCTGTGTAAATGAATCACATTAAAACAAGTAATGGGATTCAGAAAATTCTGCCTAAATTAATCCCATTATTTATTCTTGACACAGAGTGAAGATGGAGGACTCTGCCGCAGAGTTCTTGACAGTTCCTGAACTCAGACAACCCATATCACTACCTGTGCATTGGTCAGAAAACTGCATATATGACAGGTGAAACTGTCATACATTCTGCACAGTCTCATGCGAAAGGGGTGGTATGTTGTGGTATTGCACTGGAAGACTGCAGTTAGTTCAAAGTTTTGAGGAAAATGTGTTTGAATTCAACCCCACTGTACTTTGACCTCCAACTGATAGCACAAGAAATCTGGACAAAGCCAAAAATAATGGGGGGGGGGGGGCAAATGCCCCAAAACAGGGACAGATTTTAATTATTATTCTTATAAATGTAAGTGCTAGAATACCAGGTTTTGCATAAGCATGCATTGTCAGAAAGATATAAAGTATGAAACTCAAAATTCTGTCATTATTTAGTGACTTTAATCCACAATGATTTGCCACAAATTTTATGAGGCTCAAGTTGAGTAGTATGCTTGACTTTGGTACAGTCCCTATATACACAGGGCCTGTGTTAGAATTTTGCCCAACTCCCCCAAGCACCTTCGATCTATGTATCTCCCAGTCACTGTCACCCTTCCTAAGCAACCTTTTAGTTCATGCTGCAAATTTTTAGGAGTAGTATGCACAGGCTGACTTTTAGCTACAATATTCTTACATTACATTTCTTGTGTAATACACTGCATTGGCCCATCTCACAAAAAAGGGACATTTACAGTTACTGGCATTTAGTTGCAGCAACTCTATGTACAGGTCTGGACTTAGGTGAAATGGTGCTCTAGGCCTACTGTTTCAGACCTCCCCCATACACACAATAGCCTCTAGTCTTCCCCATCCCCCCTCACCATCTTTGGCTCTCCATACCATGTACATTACTTTATTTCTTCCTTTTCCTCACATTTTGCCTTACTTTTCAACATTTTCAAGAAGCTATAACTTTCCATATGCTCTGAAGTGCATTTTAAAGTTTTTTTTCTTTTGACATAACTTTTCATCCAGTAATGGCTTAAACAGAAATTGTTTAATTAATTATGATTAAGTAAAGAAATTGTGTTGCTGTTCAGCTTTAGTTTTCATTGCATCCTTTCAACATACATTTCCTGAGCAAAGACAGTACCATAATAACCATTTAAGAACTAAGAAAAGAATTTCAGTTTTATTTTTTTTTCTTTCAAGGAAGATATAAGTTGTACCCAAGGCTTAATGCTCAAACATGACAAAACAGTAGTACACAATAAACTAGCAACCCTTTGTTGTCTGGATACACAGGTCATATCTCGGAACTGCCTGCCTCCCAGTCCCTTCCAAAAGACTGCTTATGCATCTGTCTGGTGTTAGACTGGGATGAAGGCAGAGGTTCAAATTGCCACAGTCATGTATTTCAAGGGACTGCTGATGTACATATACATAGTATGTCTCCTCACTCCTCAACCCAAACTGTCAAAGGCAGCCACCTGTATTTGTGTCCCAAGTGTGATTGTGAGGAAAGCAGGGGTGGCTCATGGCATCGGACTGCCGGACTGCAGCCCCCTCAGCCTTGTAGACAGTGTATAATTTAAGTAATTTACTGTATTATTATTTTTTTTTGTTTATTGTGTCCGCGGTCACTCAGCATTGTCAGCAAGCCAGTCCTTCCTGCCTCGGCAAGTACGCGCATGCACACTTTAACCGGCTCGGGTTGCGGCGGTTTTAAATAAAGACTTTTTTTTTGTTTTTGTTGCAGCCCGGTGAGGAAATTAAGGCATCATTGTGATGCCCAGCAGTCTATGCGGTTCCAAACCGCATAGAATTAGAAGGGGTTCAGACTGCGATGTCCGCAGGCACGTACATGATGTGCTTGGGCTAAATGCTGCTGATTGGTTGTAGCTCTCTTCCCGGGCTTTATGTGCTGGGAAAAGAGCGAGAATCAAACAGTTTCACTTGCGAGTTGTGACTGACAAGGGAAGGAAGGATTTTATCATTTACCTATTTTTATATATATATATTTTTTTTTGGGCGGCCTATATTTTGGTGCTGTTGCTGTGCTGAAGAAGTGAAGAAAGAAGCAGAAGAAGAGGAAGAAGACCAGAGTAGAATACAGTGAGTATTACCTAGATATTTCTCCAAGGACAGACAGCACATTTGGTGGAGCACAGTCTACAGAGACTTTTACAGAGTTTTTTTTTATTTATTGCACCCTGATAACCTAAGTGGACTGGTCAGTGACCCTTTTCACTCATGACCGGGGCTCCAGAGGAACAACAGTATATAATTTTATTCTAAAAATGTATCTTATATATGCCAGTTAATGTAATGTTGCATAAGTTAGTTTACAACATAAGCAGCAGAAAACAACATATTTGCAGAGACAAGTTAATTTAAAAGACAGAATGTTCATAGTTTGAACACTATCAATATGTATAGATTTATATAGCCATCCTATATATATATATATATATATATATATATATATATATATATATAGATTCCAGTTGCCTGGTCAAAGATTGCTTTCGTTGATAGGTGGAAGTACCATGTTTTTTTGGTTGAACATCCAGTTTATCTAACATATTTTTTGTCAGGTGTGTGTGTGATTGAGAATGTGTTTGAGCTGGGGTTAGAGTAAGAGTTAGGTAAGGGGCTCAATTAAGTGTATTTAATTGTGAGTGTTTACTGTTAGGGTGAGGTTAGAGGATACATTTAGTGTGTGTGTGTGTAAAATGCCCCAGTTGTCTAAGTTTATAACATGGATATTTGAAATTTGTCCCAATTTTTGGGACTGTATTTCCCCATTATTGGCTTTGTGCTAAGGTTGAGAGTTATCTATGGTGAGAACTGTATTCATTGAATGTTTGGGGGCTGTATTCCCTCCCCATCACTGGCTTTGTCCACATGTTTTTTTGCTAAGAGGTTGAGAGCTGTAGTGAGAACTGAATTCACTGAATGTTTGGGGGCTGTACTCCCCCCCCATTATTGGCTTTGTTCAGGTGTTTTGTGCCAAGAGGTTGACAGCTATGCTGAAAACTGAATTCACTAAATGGTAGCCATTTAAGTTTATCTTCCTCTCTTTTACAAAACAGCTGATTTGGCATAGTGGTATGTTTCTCTGACTGTTTTGCACAGGGTCCCCTGGGTTAAAGACGTGGCAGTGAAATGTATGGTGGTAACACAGCATTTTATTCTAGCAACTTTCCAACATTATACAAGCAATGTTTAAAATGTGTCCCTGGTTGTCTCCCCCCCAATAAATTTCGGCTTTTTCCAAATTTCTTGTGCTGCAAAGTTCAGAGATACAACTGCGTGTCGAGTAGATTTTACAAGGAGCTGAGAGCTGCAGGGGAACAAAACTTTAGTGCTGCTTATTCTGAGTCTGCTTGCATTAATAGCACAACTGGTAGTATACTTGCTTTTGATGCAGAAGGCTGTGGGTTCTACTCCCACAGTAGACAGATGCATTGCTGATACTGTACTGTGTTGGAAAGTGGGTGGATACTGCAGTCTTTTTGGCAAAGATACCTAGAGTAGTAACTATGAACCTGTTATCAGTTTGCCATACAGTCCCTATTGCGATATTACTAGCTTATTGTTTTTTTTTAATGCATGCAACATAGGCAATTTATTCCTCAAGGGCAGCAGGCACTTTATTTGTAGATGAATAAACAGTGACATATAAAGTTGTTTGCTAGCAGCAACCTCTTCATTGTTACAGATTTCTTTAATATGGAATTATTTAGATTACTTTTACTACTTCAGAGATTGTGCATATTTACTGATACTGGTGGACTGAAGAAGGTTGAGTAGACTTTTATGATGGAAATGTTCTGAATTGGGTAGTTTTGTCATTGGTGCATGCATTTTGTTTCATTGTTTACTGGAAAAATGTTCAAAACAATAAATTTAAAATGCCGTCTAACAACTGTACTGTATTGTACAAGGAATATAATTTAGTAGAATCAGGAAGGTGTAGCAAAGAGCACATGTATGTTTCATGTGCAAGGGGCCTATGATTTGAAAACAGCCCAAAGTTAATCTTTATCTGCCACTGGCAAAATGTATTTTCTTTGAATGTGGGTTTCAATGCTGTTTCATTGTGCGTTTCAAGGGCAGAGAAGTTTTTAATGCTAAGCCTGTTTTCATTGTGAGACTGCGTTGCTTTGTTTAGCAGATGTCTTAGTGTTTGTGCTGTAAAATGCAAAATAAAACTTTCAAATGAAATCCAGATCATCATAAAAGTAAAGCAGTATGCACATTAGTGTTTATGGTAAATGGAGTGATATAGCCAAGTAATGGATCATTGGAATGGCTGCAGGGGGGAGGGCTCCATTCAACCATAATTTTGTGAGGGGGAAGGGCAGCAAACTCAGACAGCCCCAGCTGAACTATGCCTCCCAAATGTCCAGATTTTCACAGAATGAATAGATTTTTGCTTCTTATTTTTGGTTTGTTCCTCATATTTGTGGTTTTCTGGAAAATCATTTAGGAATTAAGTCACTAATGACACTGAGTTTCAGACTTCATAACCTTCAGAAAAATGCATGCTGAAGTAAGACCTGTTCTATCAACTGTCTCAGTTTATACAAGAGCAATTTTTAGTACTATTTATGATCCCCCAATATATTTGGCCTTGTCCAGATTTATTGCATTAACAGGTTGAGAGGTACATACAAATAAATTGCTTTATAGAATTAGGCATAGCCAAACCTCTCAACTGTCCCCGAATTTGGCTCAAAATGTTACTCTTCCCCTAATAATCCCTCCTCAAAATAGCAATTTTGGAAGAAAACATGGAGAGTTTACAATTTAGAAATAACTGTAATAATCAGAGTTATAGATTACTTTTATTTCAGAAATGCATGTAGATTCTTTTATTTTGTCAGCTGCTCAAGTTAGCAGTACTGTTATTAAAAAATGTCCCTTCTTTGACAGGTTCCCAGCTGTATTGTGTGGCTATTTTATATTTTTGCATCACATTTTTGGTCCATTTTTCATAAAATTGTGTTTCTTTTTGGCAAATTAGTGACAAATCATTAAAGACTGAAGTTAGAAAATAATGACAGACATTTGAGTTTCAGATTTCATACCATTCAGAAAATGCATACTAATGCAAGACCTATTCTATTATCTTTCTAAGTTTATAAGAGCAATATTTAAAAATTGTCCTTATTTTTGGGCCTTTGTCCCACTTCTTTGTATGGCTTTGTCCAGATTTCTTGCTCTGAGGTTGAGAGGTATGACAAATGTGTCAGGGCCATCACAGTCAGCCAGAGACATTTCAGATTGTGACATACTTGTTGCACCCCATTCCCCCATGTAGTGACTCTGGATGTGTCAAAGCAAGGCAAGGAGTAGTTATGCAGTGTAAATGTGCAGAGTATCCCCCCATCCAAGGTAGACACAAGTGCTAGAGTGGCTTTTCATCTGTCCTTGATTTTTGCAGAATGGTCTGGTTTCTGTCATATTTTTTGTACTGTTGATTTATGCTTATTACTCAAAGTGCCTGTTGCTCTGTGTTTAAGTAGCAATACTTTAATGACCATCAGGTAAGCTTGGCTGAGATCGTAAGATGCAAGTAAGCTTTAATAAGCATACTGTTAAAGAATTGCCAACATCGAAAGCCTTTCTGTTGTTGCCATGTAGAGAATACTTAACTAGATAATGTATAAGCCTTGGGTATTGAAATGCATTATGACAGTATTTGTAATAAAGGACAGGATTACATTATTTTAAGAAGCTCATTACACTTGGAGACTTCCAGTCATCTCTGCAGGCTTTACCCGTAAACTAAACAGAATGCCAATCGTGTGGTCCATAACCTGTACAGTAATCCTTATGTATCTTGAGCTTATTTCTTGTTTACTTTTCATTTTTTACTTTGATCATGGTTTCCCTATGAAACAAGTAGATAGTTGTCAGGCAGCAGGTCTTTTTTTGGATAAGAAACATTTTTACAAGTGGGGGCATCAGAGATTTCTACTTTCAGCATGTTACTTGGTACTTTAATAAAGCTGAATATAAATTATAATTAGAACTGCAGTGCAAGAAGTGGTTTGAGTTGAGTGCTGCTTGTTTTTCTTATACTTGATTTTGACTGGCATTCCATTAATGTATTTAAAAAGTAATTTATTTTTTCATGCCTCACAACCTTTTTGTTTCCATCTAGATATTAAGTAAGCTGTCATGCAGCCAATGCATTCAAATATTTGTATTCTTCTACACTTCATTTTGTCTTGATTGGACTCTCATAATGACGGTTTGGCACCCAGGGCAGTGTATTTAGTTAGTTTTTGTGGTTTTGAGCGTCGCTCCTCCCCTTTCTGGTTGGTCACACCCCTTCCCATTGACCCCACCCATTCAGCTGTCTCCTGCAGCCCACCTTTGATTTGAAGTCACCAGCTGCCACTGGAGGAAATTGAAAATAACGATTACAGTAACATATTTTACTTTGTTTTTCCTGCACAAGCTGTAGTAATCTTCTTTGTACACCTCTGAGGTATGTGAGAAATGCAAAAGAAATAATGACCACACTGTCCTCAGCCCAAACACAAGCTTTAATGACCTCTTGTGCACACCTCTCTGATTTGACTGTGAGGAATAACACCACAGTACCCCCCCCCCCAATATAACCTACAGCAGCATTCTGTACACACACATCTGAATAGGGCTGGTTTTAGAATGGGGGCAGTTGAGAGCAGAGGCCATTATCAGCTTTATCCTAACAGGGTCATATCACAGCCCTGTTCAGGTTAAAGAGCATAATCACAAAATTGATATAGTTTTTCTCCTCATTTTTCCTCAAGAAACAGTGTTTGTGGGGCCCCGGCACAGTCAAGGATGATTAAGAGAGCCCTCTGTATCCATTTACAAAGTCTGGGAAGTAGGGATACCCCAGAGTCTTAGAAGATCTAAGTGTCTGAATGTTCTGGGATACATTTTATGGCTTACTTTTGAAATATAAATTCTTCTTAGCTACAGTTTTTACTGAGAGAAGAATAATTTATGTGTCCTGGCATTATTGAATGTGTGCACAGATAAAACTCTTAACATTTTTATAAACACGTACACACATTTTATATATATATATATATATATATATATATCTATATCTATATATATATATCTATATATATATATATATATATATATATATATATATATATATATATGGGAACCCTTCATTAGTTTGAACTTTCAAATGTTCGAAACTCATATGGCTGAACCCATATGAGGGAACATTTGAAAGGCCGACAAATGATAGCAGAGATCCCACTACAGTGCAGAACTGGGAGATTCCCCTTTCCTGCACTGTAGTGCGATCTTGGAGTGAGAATATTTAAGTAGCAGGGGGTGTGGGGGGCCCAGCTCTCAACATGGGGGGTGCAGGGGGGCTTGACCCCCTGCATAACACAGTTTTACTGTGTTTACAGGTAGGTAAATGGTGCTATTTCAGGATGTCGATCTTTCGGAATGTCGATCATATGTTGTCGGACATATGAAAGTTGGCATTCTGAATGGTCGACATTCTGAAGTAGACCCATATATATACATATATATATATATATATATATATATATATATATATATATACACACACACACACACACACACACACACACACACACACACACTCAAGCATAAGCCATAGCAATACTAGTTTTGTACTTATTTCGGCAATACATTGTGCAACACTGGTACCAGCACACCAGATCAGTGACTGCTGGTAAGTAGTCATCAAACAGCAGCAAGGATGGGTCACTTTTATTTACCCAATTGAGGAGTAATGCAAACCTGTCACTGTCCCTGACTTCACAGACCTTCCCTGATTTTGCACATAATGTTGTTCTGTCCTTTGTAACAAGTTTGATTTGCTTGCAAATCATTCGAGATTACAGACAATCAATAAATCCAGATATTAGAGTTTTATACTTAATGTCCAAAAACATGTTGATACAAAAGGTGTTATTCTATTAGTTTTCATTGAAACAGAGTAATATTTAATGTGTGTTCCTGATTTTGAGCCTTTATTCTGCTATTATTGGTATTGCCCTGAATTCTTCAATAACGAAGTTGAGAGTTACAGTTATCTGGTATTCTGCAAGTATTTATAAAACACCCTAAAAGAGAAAACCATCCCTGAAGACTAGAAGTGTTAGTTCTTCTTAAAATCCAAGATATGCATGGACACCGGTCACTCTGGGCTGCTGATCTCTCTAGTGCTTACCTTGCTCATGTTCATTATCAGCTTTATCCTAGCAGGGTCATATCACAGCCCTGTTCAGATTAAACAGAATAATCATGAAATTAATACATTTTTCTCCTACTTTTCACCAACCAGCAGTAGCTTTTGTGGGGCCCCCACACAGTAAAGGATGATTTAGGGGCCCCCTTGCAGCCACAGGTATTGCAGGTACCTAAAGCTGGCTATGTTTTTAGTTTTGGTGTAGAGAATGTCCAACAGCAGAGTTTAACTAAGCCATGGACACTATGTTAGTGGTAAAAAATGTTTAATCCAGAGATCCAGAGAGCACCCCAGCACTACCGGGCTACAACTCATACCACATGTTATGGCCAGGGAATACGGACCAAAACACAAAAGGAGGGGGTGTATCCATATTCATCAAGGATACCTACACCTGCAGGTTAGTGGCACAGCATGATACCTCTGAGATCATCCATATGCAACTAACATCGGGCAAATCTGCAATGCAAATTGTGGCCTGCTACAGATCACCCTCCATGATCCAGGACCACCACTCCACCTTTCTGGAGACACTGGAAAACATGAAGGTCCTACCGAACACCCTGATAGTGGGTGATTTCAATTGCCCTACCATTAACTGGGAAAACTACCATGAGTACAAACTCCCAGGCCCAGTGCTTCCTGGAATTCATCAACTCAAATGACCTGGATCAGCTGTTAAACTCCCCTACCAGAGGTGAAAACATATTGGACCTGGTCATCACAACCATGGGCGACAGGTGTTCCACACTGGAAGTCAACCCGCCACTGGTTAGATCAAACCATAAACTAATCACACTGGAAGTCCACACCCCACCACCACCCCCAGCTAAGGAAACCACAGTAAAAAACTTTTCTAAAGCAAACTTCACCTTACTTAAGACAGAGGCAGTAAGATTCACAGCCCTCACGCTAAAGGATAACACTGCCTAAGATGCAGAAACCTTTACAAATGCACTCTATATGAACCTACAAGGATGCATGGATCATGCCATCCCTAGCAAAACCAAGACTCACTCCTCTAAGAGAAGGAAACCAGTCTGGTGGGTCCCTGCCATAAACAGGCTATACAATAGAAGGAGGAAACTAATTCAGAAAAAAAGCAAATCCCAAGAAGGAAAGACATCCCTGATCAGTATCAGCAAGAAACTAAGGTCCCTCATAAAATCATCCAAGGCTAACTTCAAAAGAAAAATAGCCAAGGATTCAAAAGATAACCACAAAGCCTTCTTTAGCTATGTTAAGAATCTAAGTGGCAACTCGCAGATATGCACTGAACTCGTGCAAAATAGCACAAAATATACTGAACCTACTGATATTGCCAACATCCTGGCAGATAGATTCAGTGCAAACTTCACCCCCCTCTCACCCCCAAAAGGGCCCACCACAATACTGGAAAAGTGTAGTGTCCCAGAAATCACAGACGCACAGGTGAATATAGCCCTTTCAAAAGCCAAAAACACAGCATCAATGGGGTCAGATGGTGTCCCAGGCTGCGTCTTGCATGAACTACAGAACAAACTAACCCCCACCTAAACACACTGTTCAACCTCAGCCTCTACATGCCCATAGAATGGTGCACAGCAATGGTTATTCCACTCCACAAAGGAGGGGCCACAACTGACCCTGCTAGCTATCGCCCCATAAGCCTGACTAGCCTGGTCTGCAAGGCTATGAAGCGCATCATCATGGAACTCATTAACAAAGAAATTGGGAACCTCCAAACACTTGACCTGACCCAGTTCGGCTTTGTTAAGGGCAGATCATGCCTACTAAAACTGGTTGACTTCTTCGAGACAGTCACCAAGGCCATAAACGAGGGAAAGGTTGTTCACACAGCCTACCTTGACCTCGCCAAGGCTTTCGACACCATTCCCTACTCGGGTATTACAGAAAAACTCACCAGCCTGAACATAAACCCCTACGTCACAAGATGGGTTGCCAACTGGCTTACAGACAGAACTCACACGGTAAGAATAGTGGGCTCCAGGTCTGACTCTAAACCAGTCAAAAGTCCCACAAGGCTCGGTCATGGGACCCCTACTGTTTGGCATATACTTCTCAGAAGTACAGGCAAACACAGGAGGATTATGGCTAACCAAGTTCGCTGATGACTGCAAACTGGGAGCCATAACTGACTTTCTGGCTGACACAGACATCCTCCAAAAGGGCCTTACTGAGATGGACACCTGGTGTCAAAGTCATGGCCTCAAGCTAAATGCCAAAAAATGCATAGTCATCCCGTTTGGGAAAAACAAAACACCCATGAATTATCACATGGGTGGCAGCCCCCTTAATACAGAAGAGGTAATAAGAGATCTGGGGACCCAGGTAGATAGTAATCTCTCCTTTGACAATCATACTGCCAAAGTAGTTAGGAAATTCTTCTATGTGGCCCATCTAATTACTAAAGGGTTCGCATCTAGAAATAAAGAGGTTATAGTACCCCTCTACTCGTCGCTCATCAGACCCATCATAAAGTACAATGCCCCATTTGGGATGTACCTCACAAGACACTTCCAACAGCTGTAGAGACCACAGAAGTACCTCACCAAGAGGATTACTGGCCTCAAACATATGTCCTATGCAGTCCAACTGAAAAAACTCTGGCTGTCCTCAGTTGCATATCGCTTACTCAGAGGTGATCTCTGCCTGACTTACAAAGCCATGTCTAACTCAGAATTGATGAACATGCTCCACCTAAAGAAATCCAAGTCACTGCGAGCCGCGTGCTCTAGTGAGCTAAACCTCACCACAACAATAAATAGAACATGCTGGAGGGATAGATTCCTGTCACAGAGACTCCCCATGCTTTGGAACAAAATTCCAAACTACATTAGGCAGAGCCCTTCACTAACAGTCTTCAAGAGAAACCTTGACGAGTGGATGGGTAACAGAAAATACACCTCTGGGATCACTTTATTGGCTCTGCTTGACAGAGGATCAGTTAATTAATCAATGGGGTGGTGAAAGCCGACACACTCTGGCTAGGCTTATAAATGCCCTTGGGCAGATAGCCTAGTACCTACCTATGAACCTATAATGGAATTGTGAAGGCTTTTGCTTGATAAAACACTGTTACTATAAACAAAGATATTTTTGAATTTTAAAGGAGATATAAATAAGCATTATTACTGACCTGGTTTATTAAGTATACAAGATTGATGTACTAGCTTTTGTTAGACAAACATGTTACAAAATATCAAGGTAAGATAACTTCTGTGGTTGGGGGCCCCTCAGGAACAGGGGGCCCCCAGCGACCGCAGGGTTCGCTGGGACCTAAAGTCAGCTATGTATATACAAGTGAAGCTGTTGCAATGCCTCATTGGTTCATTAAGTTAAATGGATTACTCTTTTATTTTAAGTTTTACATGGCTTTCAGTACCGCGGTGGTACAGCGGTTGCATTGTTGCATCACAGCAAGAGGTTTTCCCATTTGATTCTCAGCTAGTGTGCGGGGAGTGCCTTCTGTGTGGAGTCTGCATGTCCTCCCCGTGGTCGAGTGGCCTCCGAAAGACATGCATGAATGGGCATGCCTTCGCTGAAGGTTGGGCGTCGGGCTGGCAACTCAGCACCATAAAAATCCACTGCCAATCATTACCGGACCGGAGTTCCGCTGTGGAGACCCCTTACCGGGAAAAGCCAAAAAGACAAACAACAACATGGCTTTCAATACCAGAGTAAAAAAAAAAAAAAACCTCAAGTCTCACAGCACTGTAAACCTGAATTCAGTTTTGGAACTGGGTGTGGGGTTTTAGAATTCCTCCTTTGCCTGTGTAGTGTTTGACGCAGTGAGCTTTTTCAAACTTAACGAACTGTAGCTGGTAGCCAACTGACTAAAAACATAAAGAAAAAAAAAGAAAAAAAACAATTACCGAAACCAGTGCAGTTAAACCATTTATTGCAATCCAAAGTACTTGCAATTCAAACAACTAAGCACTTTCACCAGATAATCCTAAGGCATCTTCAGAGTTGTTTAAATATTGTCTCCAAACAGGTTAAATAGTAACAGATACTGATTGCAACTACACAAGCACCCACCCACAATTTTTCCCACCCAAACTTTTAAAAAGACAGTACATCTATCAAATACCTATTATTCCTAAAAAAATATACTCCAAAATGTTTTCATTGTAACAAAATACTTCCTAATCATTCATTAAACAACATACTAAATCTACTTGAAATTATTAAAATTGCATTCTGCATATATATTTTTTTTAAAAATCCTGAAACTTAGATATGTCAAACAATTTGGTTATGTCTTTTTCAAACTTAATTTGTTTTAGAGGCTGTCAGAGCAGCCTTGAACAATTTCTAAGCAGTGGAGTTGCCTTTTGAAGTGAAGGGCCTCAGAAGTATAGGTAGTGCTCCATCTGTATGTCAGATCTAGTAATACAGAGATCAGATGAATGGTCTAAATGCCTGCAATAACCATTTCTACCATACAGGTGGTGCCAGTCTCAGGCAGCAATATGAATTCCCACTTCATATCTGGGGAGGGAACTTAAAAAAAAAAAAAAGTTAACAGGTTCAGACAGCATATGTCTGTAAAGTTTTACCTCTTATGCATAAACTATTCTGGATGACCTACAAAGAGGTATTGTGGGCACATGTTTATTAGTGGATTATCAGGATTTATTTTATAGGATTGTATGTCTCCCCCTTATACCAACAGGATTCATGAACATAACCGATCCTATTTGTTTTTGCTATAATGGCACTGTGCTGAGTGGTAATCCTGGCTCGGAGTTACGTAGCTGTACTCTGCCATCAGTATAACATCGTAGGTGGAGCTGATTCTGTATCTTGCATAGAATTGCAGGATGGCGTCTGATCTGTGCAAAGATACACCCTTTGGTTTGGAATGCCTCAAGCATTGCAACAAAAGAATGTATGGAATACCCCAACTAGTGTTAAAACGGGCTATTCGCTATAATTGCAACATGAAATTCGATGTCTTTACATTTACAGGAACAGCACAGTTAACCGAATAGTAAAGGGAATATTTGTTAAAGACGCAGGGATTGTTATTTTGTTAAGACCTTATATTAACCAGTGACACATATGATAGATCTGAATACAACAACAACTACAAACAATTTTAAAACATACTACAATAAAAAACAACACATCTAATTTTAAGACTTACTCAGCCCTGCATGAATATGGCAGGGCACCAAAAATATCTCTCAAAGATCAACTGATATAGATTAAATCCTACGGACGAAAGAAACTTGGTTAATACCACGTTAATTGTTACGCAGAAATGCAAACTTACGCATTCCTTTGTAAAACTAGAGGGAGTAATATTATTAGTTTCTCTTATAGCTTTGCTCGTAAACTAGACTACAATGTGAGTGCAGCAGTTGTTGTGAAAACTAAAATTGAAAAGTATATACATTTTCACCCTTATCCGTCGGATTCGTTATTTAGTGGTGCATCACGGGTATGCAAATGTTCCTACTTAATATTTTCATATTTTTATTTTGATGATGAAGGCCACCAGCCTTGAACAGATCATGGGAGGCAAGGCGTAGACGAACGCGTGCACGCACTGAGTCATGTGCATACTATATTTGCAATTATTGTCAGTTTGGGGATTTGTAGGTATGTGTGCGCACATACGTCACGCGTGGGCTCTAGGGTTACCACATGTCCAGGCTGTTCCACTTTGCGAAGGACAGTCCTTTTTTGGGCAGTTGTGTACTGTAAAAATATTGTAAAATGTCAGATGTCCTGAGATTTAACGACAAAATTATTTCCTATATTTATGTAATAGTTGCATAAAACAGTTATTCTGTATCTGAAACACCTAAATGTTACAAGAAACAGAATAAGCAACTAAAATGCTACAAGAATAAGCTGCCATTTAGGCATAAACGTGAGTGAGGTTCTGTCCTTTGTATTGGCTGTGGGTATGTTTCGGCCTCCAAAATCTGATGTTTGAAACCAAAAATGTCCCACTTTGGGCATTTGAAAAGGTGGCAACCCAAGTGGGCTCTCCAGTACATCGTGGTTCACAGAAAGAATGTACAAATTACTGTATTGCTGAGAATCTGATTCTTGGATGCTTTATTATAAAAGTGCAGCACGTGCCATGTATGATGCTGCTACTCAAGCTGGCCTCTCAACTAAATAGGAAACGCTGTGTACACATGAATTATAAATCATGTAGTGCTCGAAAAGGGCTACGAATAAATTTTATCCGTTTCTCTTTTCCCTTGACAATTGATTTATGCAGCTGTGTTTAGGGGAAAAAATGGAAAAAAACCATAACATATACGAAATTCCCGAGTCAATACTCCCTTGTTGGGAAAGAAAAACAAAGCTGCATTTCTCAACACAGATTTAAATATGCTTTTACGAATTTTTTCTGTCTTTATGGAAAAAAAAAAAAACACAAAAAAATTTAACTTACTAAAGAAATTGAAATACGTGAAAAGCACATAATTAAAAGACTGCAGTAGTTTGTAATACTTTTGTGAAAGGTGTATGAACTCAGGATATTATTACTGGGAAAGTACAGTTGTGTACTCTTACCATAAATGTAGATGTTCGAGTGTGTTCACTGTTGCAGTCATCACTGTTGGGTTCTTCCTGCTGGCAGGCAGCATTCGATCGGCCAGAGTCCCAAAGTCTGAGTCCGACGTCGGCTGAGGTCGCTCCTTCCCTGATGTCAGAGTGCCAGGGGTATAAAGGCCACAGCCAACGCCATTTTCCTCAGTTTTTCTTGCCCCAGATGTCAGGTGCCCAAAAACAAAAGGCCAATAGCTTAGTCAGAAGAATAAGCATGCATAAAACTAGAACATAACCAAAAATCACCAGCAAACATACCTCAGAGGAAGAGTAGTGCTAAGGAAACACAGACAGTACTCACAAAAACAGCAAAAGAGGGGATAGGAGGGAGGGTAACCCAGACTGCAACAGTGAACACACTTGAACATCTACATTTATGGTAAGAGTACACAACTGCATTATGTTAATCGTGTTTCACTGTTGCAGTCATCACTGTTGGGTTGAATCCCAAAGCTAAGAAAGGGTGGCTGGAGATGGTACAGAAGGGGCGGCAACAAGGCCCTGCAGGACTGCAGAGGCAAAGCCTGCCCTAGATTTAGAGCAGAGAGGGACGTTGTAGTGCTTAAAAAAGGTATGCACAGAACTCCAAGTAGCAGCTTCTAAGATTTCTTTGGTAGGAACTCCACTGAGGAAGGCTGCTGAAGTAGCAGCAGCTCTGGTAGAATGTGTCCTAATGTTAGTAGGAACTGGTTTGCCATGATGAGAGTAACAAAACCTGATGCAGTGGGCAATCCACTTAGAAATAGTTTGTTTAGTGATTGCTTTTCCCTGTGATGTAGCAGCATAGGCTACAAACAACTGGTCAGTTTTCCTAAAAATCTTGGTCCTGTCCAGGTAAAAGCGAAGCTGCCTGTGTATGTCTAAAGAATGTAAAAGTTTCTCTCCTTCATTTTGAGGATTAGGATAGAAAGTAGGTAAATGAATAGTCTGATTCAAGGCTACTTTAGAAACCACCTTAGGCATAAAAGTGGGGTTAATCCTCAGGGAAACCCTGTCCTGATGAAAAATAATGAAGGGTTCCACAGCCATGAGTGCTTGCAATTCCGAAACTCTTCTTGCACAGGTTATTGCTAAAAGAAGAGCAGTTTTCCATGATAAAAACTTTAAATCTGTGGTAGCCGCAGGTTCAAAAGGAGGCAGAGTCAGCTTTTCCAAAACATAGTTGAGATCCCAAGCGAGAACTGGAGCTCTTCTTGGGGGCCTTATATTCTTTGCCCCCTTCAGATATTGTTTAAGTAATGGATGAGAAAAAATAGGAGGATCCGTATTGTAGTGTGCATAAATAGCCGAGGCATGTATTTTGATAGATGAAAAAGATAGGCCCTTATGCAACATCTCTGTTAGGTATTGTAAAATCAGAGGAATGTTTGGAACTGTAGTATCAACACCCTGGGCCTGATTCCAGGTGCAAAATCTTTTCCATTTTCCTGCATAAGATTTCCTGGTGCTGGGCCTTCTAGCTTCAAGAATGACATCCATTATCTGTTTGGTAAGGGTAGAATTGCTTATAGCCCCTGGATCCACCAGGCTGCTAGATTCAGAGTTTTGACATGGCTGTGCAGGATCCGGCCGTCTTGTTGAGACAGTAGATGTGGAATTTGTGGTAGAATCCAGGGCGTACCCTGAGCCAAGTTCATCAGGGTTGAGTACCAGAATTGTTGAGGCCAGTTGGGAGCCAGTAGAATCATTTTTGGTTTGTCCTGTTTGATCTTCAGAAGTACCCTTGGTAGAAGAGGCAATGGATGAAAAGCATACACTGAGAGGTTTTTCCAACTGAATGAGAGGTCATCCACTTTCCATGCCCATTTGTGGTAGGTCCTCATGAAGAATGTTTGCAGTTGGTGGTTTTGGGGGGATGCAAAGAGATCTATGCCCGGTCACCCCCATGCCTCTGTTATCATCCTGAATATCTGAACATCCAACATCCATTCGTGTGGATCTGAGAGGTTTCTGCTTAGACTGTCTGCCAGAGAGTTGTCTTTTCCTGGCAGAAATTGAGCTTGTAAATCTACCTTGTAGGCCAGTGCTGTGTTCCACAGAGTCAAGGCCAGTCTGCACAGGGGGTAAGAGTGGGAGCCTCCCTGCTTGTTTATGTACCACATCACTGTAGTGTTGTCTGTCTTTATCAATAATTGCCCTGGTAGAATAAGACCCTTGAAAGCTGTCAGAGCATTCTGTACAGCTAGCATTTCCTTCTAATTTATGTGCAGGTGCATTTGGTCCTCTGCCCAGGCACCCTGAAGACATTTCCCTTGCATGTGGGCTCCCCATGCATAGTCCGAAGCATCCGTCATTATCACTTGATTGGCTGGAGTGGGAAAGAAAGGCCTTACCTTGTTCTGGAGACAGGCCTTGGCCCACCAAAGAAATTCCCACTGGAGGCAAGGCAAAATTGTGATCACTGTTTCCAAACTGTGGCAATGCTGAGACCTTACACTCTTGAGGTACCACTGTATTTTCCTCATATGCAGTCTTGCATATGGTATTAGCAGAATGCAGGATGCCATGTAACCCAAGGCCTGCAGAATTTTTCTTGCAGTTAGCTGACTCTTTGAAGCCAGATTTTTGAAAGAGGAAGCCAGTTGCACTTTTTTGTCTGGTGTCAAGTAAGCCATCTGGGTTGTAGTGCTCAAAAGAGCGCCCAGGAAAATAATCTGTTGAGTGGGTACCAGGTTTGATTTCTTTAGATTCACTGTAAACCCTAAAAACCTGAGTAGATGCTGCACAAAAACCAGATGCTGAAGTAAAGTCTCCTTGTTGTCCACTTGAATGAGACAATCGTCCAGATAAGGGTATATTTGAATTCCCTTCTGTCTGCAGAATGCCATTACTGGTGCCAGGCACTTGGTAAAGACCCTGGACACAGTAGATAAGTCAAAGGGCAGTGCAGAGAACTGGTAATGCTTCAAGCCCGCTTTGTATTTGAGATACCTTCTGCATTCCTGCCTTATAGGAATATGCAGGTAAGCTTCTTTCAAGTCCAAAGTCACCATCCAAGCGTTCTTGCCCAGCATAGGCAGCAGCTGCTGCAGAGTGAGCATTTTGAATTTTGGTATATCCAGAAAGGTGTTTAGTATGGAAAGGTCCAGGATTGGTCTCCATGTGTTTTCCTTCCTGGGAACCAAGAAAAGTCTTGAATAAAAACCTTGCCCTATTTCTGTGTTTGGAACCAATACTATGTCCCTCATAGCCACGAGGGACTGAACTTGCTTCTGAGCCTCTGCCCATTGATGCTTTGGCAGGTCTGGCCATCCGTTCGGTTTTGGCAAGGTATGGAAATGAAACTTGTAACCTCTTAAAACTATGTCCAGAACCCATTTGTCTTGGGTTATGCAGCTCCAACTGTGATGAAAAAAATAAATTTTTCCTCCCAAAGGCGCTTCCAGGAGAGGAGCCCCTGGAGCTAATAAGGGAGAGTCATAATGACTGTTTCCTGTAAGGTTGTGACCTATCTTCTCCACCCTTGGGAGAAGGAGCACTTCACTGCCTGGGTCTGAAAGAGGTCTGTGCCTGTCCACTTCCTCTGGAATGCCTGTATCTGCCTCTCTGGGGTCTGTCCGAGGCCGGAAAGGACCAAGGCTTAGCTGGCCAGTTCCTGCTAAATCTAGGTGGTTGCACCTGTAGAAAATCTTTAACCGTCTGCATAGATTTGGCCTTATCTTCTATTTTCTTTAATGCCTCCTTGGCTTTGGCCCCAAACAAAACATTGTACTGTAGAGGAGCATCCAACAGTTTAGCCTTAACCTGATCTGGCAAACTTTGCTCCTTTAACCAAGCATGCCTTTTAATAACTGTGCCAGTTGCTGCAGCCCTGCAAGAAGCCTCCAAAGAATCAAAACCACAGTGCAGGGTATGTTTACCCACCTGCTCAATAGCATGCAATAAATCCTGTAACTCCTTATTTTCTGCACAACCAGAAACAGCTGATATCTTTTGTTTCAACACAGACAAATGTATTGCTGATATTTCAACATATGAAATTGACAATTCAAAGCTCTAATAGACAACGTAGCAGAAGTATAAACTTTTCTGCCCCATCTTTCCAAGGCTCTGGACTCACTGTCAGAGGGAATAGGGTTCTTAGCAGAGGTCGCTTTAACACCCTTAGGGCCCTGAGAAATAGTTTCTGGATCAGCTGAAGGATTTTAAAAAAGGAATTTGTGAGAATCTGGAACCCTATAATACCTATCAGGTTTGACAGGAGCAGGAGGAAAGGAATCAGGAGAGAGGGTAGATTCTGTAAAAACATCATCCACAATGTCCAAAACAGGGGAGATAGCCAGGGGCCTATGCTGGGGGAGAAGAAGAAAATCTCTAAGCCTTCTCTTGGATTCAGAGTAATCCTGCCCTTCCCAGTGGAAATGCTCTCTCATGTCATGCAAGGTTTCCCCAGAAGAATAATCTTCAGGAGGAGAAGCTGAAGGGAGGGATTTTTCAGCATCAGAATCCTCATAAGGAGGGAAGGAATAAGCCTGCTGAGAGGAAGAGGCAGAAGAAATAGAAACTTGATCTGATGAATCATAATCTGGCTCTTGCCTAGGCCTTTTGTCAGGAGGGGGATGGGAACCCCTGATCATAGTCAACAGGTCTTCGGCCATTTTAAGCATCTGTCCCTGAGGTCTAGGGCCCTGAACTGAAGAGGCCTGTGCTTGTTTCTTTGTCTTTGCTGGAGCCTTAGTCTTTGTCTTTGTCTTTGACTGTAACACTGAAGCCATCTTTACATGAAGCTGTGTAGGCCTGAAAACCCCCTCAGAAGCCAGTGCCTGCACAGCAGCTCCAGACCCATCTGAGGGGGCATTATCCAAAGGTCCGGTCCCTTGAAATTCTGAAGGCCTCATCGGCTTCTCGTGGGAGTCGGTACAGGCAAGATTTTCAAAAGTACGGACGACAGGGGCTGTGAAAGCACCTCACTGACGACCGACAAACCGGCAACTGGCTCTGGTAGAGAAATGTCATCCGTTTTGGACCTTGGAGGACTGTCTTTATCTTTGCCCCGTTTATATGGTCCGGCAGGATAAGAATCCGATGACATGTTGTAGTTAAATCTTCTCCCAAAATAATGGAAGGCAGAATCGTACCTGTGCTTAATAGTGCATTGGTTAAATCTAGCACAAAACCTACAACTAGCTACATCGTGGTCAGGGCCTAGGCAAGGGATACAGTATGAATGAAAATACTTATGAGGTATTTGCTTCCCACAAGAAATACAATTATTAACTTTTTCTGACATCAGACTGGAGCAAGAAAAAAGTTTCCCCAACGGGGTACTTAGCTTTAAGAAGAAGAAGTCTTCAGATAAATCACCAAAAGTGAAAAAGAGTCTGCCGACTGGCACTTGCGAACTGCTTTGCTTCGGGCACCATGCAGCAAGAAAGACTGAGGAAAATGGCGTTGGCTGAGGCCTTTATACCCCTGGCGCTCTGACATCAGGGAAGGAGCAACCTCAGCAGACGTCGGACCCAGACTTTGGGACTCTGGCTGATCGAGGGCTGCCTGCCAGCAGGAAGAACCCAACAGTGATGACTGCAACAGAGAAACACGGTGAACATCAGGCAGGTGACCGGGAAGATCATTTGTATACCAGCCAATGCAAGTACCATTATTTGTTACCCGTTTTGCAAGAGGTTGTAGGCCACATCAGGGATGTGTTTACAGTTACCCTGTCCATTTTTTAATAATTCGTTTCTGTCTCTACCATTAACCAATTCATTCACATCACTGTGGAGAGTGTCACCGGGGAGGAGCTATCATTCAAGTGGCCATCAAGGTTGGACCCCCCCTTCCCATATGCACCCAGAAAATGGTGAATATAGAGATATTAAGTGGGGGTGCAGCGAAGAGTGACTAGTCACTTCCACAAGGGTTGTTTCTACTCAGATGTCTCTGCTCTCCCCTTTGAAGCATGAGTGGTGGTTTCTTTGCTCTCCACCAGGTAAAACACTCCAGTAGTGTGCCACTGAGTGCATGCAAACCTTTCATCCCTATTGCAGGAGAAACAACTGGGACATGATCCTTCAATGCTCCACTGATTTTCCATCCATTTGTTGAAACTGAGTTTGATGGGATCAGGAAACCACTTTGTTTACTATGAAGAGGATGTTTGTTTCAGAGGAGGGGAATTCTTTATGAGAGGTATTTATCCTTTCAGCAGGTTCTGTTTGTGTTTTATTGGAGGTTAGGACTGTTGTGTGGATGTTTGTGGTGCTGCAGGTTTGTAACATGGATGGCAATGTTGGACAGCATCATACTCTGTATGAGATGAAAGAGAGATAGAGCTTTACGGCATTCAGCAACAGTAATGAAACTCAGATCCTGGATTTTCTTGGTGAGGAAACACTGGGACCTTTCATGTTGGATCATATATCTAGTTAAATACATGCTGAAAAGTTTCATTATGTCAATGCGATTCCCATCATATGTTACCCGTTTGGACCTAGAAGATATACCTTTGGCAATTATTTGGGCTAGCTATTAGAATTTCTTACCACTGTTAATACCTAGTGATCTAAAGAGAGTTTGTTGTCTACAGAAGTGCCCAGATCCCCAATAACTGAATTGATTTTGAGGGCATATTATTTATGTGGTAGATGCATGGGTACTCATATTGTCCAAATGAAACACATTTTTGCATTTAGTTTTATAATGTGGTCCTGGCATCACCTGTTTATACATGTTAGCTCTTTTAGGCTGTGGGAGTCCTGCGAAGAGTTGGTTACAGCTACACGTTTGTAGTCATTTGCCATAAATATTCACTAAAATTGTATATCAAAGAAGAAAAAAGGAGCATCTCCAGTACTGAGTCCTTGGGAACCCATCTAGTAACAGGTCTTTTGAAGGAGGGTGTGCCCCCAGTCTTTTTGTTGGGTTCTCCTTGTGAGACAGTTTATTGTCCACAGAGAAGTTTTATATTTAGCTAGTTAAGGTTGTCTGTAATGCTTAAGTGTGAATTAGTATCAAAAGCCTTGGCCAAGTACGCGTACAGATTTGTCTTCCACCAATGCATGTCTTTTTCAAAGAAACCAACTAGGTTAAGCAGGCAAGGTCTTCTCATCACAAACTCAAACTGCTGTGAGTCTAGGGATAGAAAGCTACCAATGTATGCATATACAAGTCCATGATGAAGCATTCCATTGTCTTACAGATAAGGCTGGTAAAGCTTATCATTCTATAGTTGCCAGAGTAAGTTGTGTTACAACCATTGTGGAGGGGCACACCCACTTTATTACCCAATTCTTTTGGATATAACTACTTGAGAGACTAAGGCTGAACAGATTCAGGAGTGGCATAGTGAGGCATTGCTTCCAACTAACAAGGAAGCACTCTAGCATATTGTCAGGCTTCATGGAGGTGATTTTTTTATACCTCAAGGAGAACCCGTGGGACTAGGACAGAGGTGATCATTGTGAGGCACTGAGTTAATGTCTAATGGGGTGAAGCTTGAAAGGGAGTTAGAGGAAGACTTTAGTTATTATGTATCAACTTATTGCAAAGCTGGGTACTGTTCCCTAAGTTTCTGACTTAGTTGAAGAAGGATTTATGGTTATCCTGGACGGAAGTGGTGATTTTCTGTTTACACTTAGCATTAGTAGATTTGATTTTGTTTCTGTTTTCTTTGTTTAACTTCTGTAGTCTAGTTTTGGAGACTGGGATTGTCAATTTACATTACTAATTACAATGAGTTTTGTTGCTGCTGTTGTTATATAGGTTGTTTATACAAGGGTTCCACCAGAAAAGTTTTTTTTTCCTGAACCTGCCATTGTATTTTTATCAGATGGTGAAAGATATTTTGATACAGGCAATGAGGGGGAAAAGAGACTGCTGGCAAATGGAGCAGTGTTTGCAACTGGGTACATGAGCGGAGGGAGGCACAAGCCAGTTCAGGTCATCAGACAGCTACAACGCATTTGTATTAAAAAAGTTCCTAAAGATTGTTGGTTTTGTAAGCATGGATGGTGGTTAGATTGGCACATTGATGTAGTAACTATGGATGCAGGGTGTGATGATATGGGCAAGTGCCAGGTGCCAGCATAGCCAGCTGGAGTTTTGTAAATAATGATATGTCCTGTGAGTGTCAAACTAATTTATACAAGATGCTTGTGTTACAAATATATTGGAACTGTTTATCATTTGTATATCAAACTGGTTTGTACAGATGCTTGTTCTGAAAATGTGTTTGTGAGGCTTGCTGGTGTTGAAATAAATTAAAAGTGCACCCTGTTGAAATGAAGAGGAATGTATATGTATTAATGTAACTGAATAAATGCATATGTTTTAATAGAGGATACTAGCACAATAGAGATTAACCAGCTAAGTTACTTTAAGAAAAATAAGGGAAATGAAAATGAGCTGTTAAACAATTAAAAGGCACATCACAGTGCTGAAGAGGACTGGAGATGCTAAGTCTGGGAAAAAAGCATTAGTTCATTAGCTCAATAAAAAAAAGGGAAGCCCCAGGCACTGCCATAAACATTTAGATGTGCAGTGTAGCTATCTATGTTAAATTTCTGTCTCAGCTTCAAAGGGAAATACTGTGAGAACCTATAGTCAGGTGACCAAATGAAGTCATTCTGCTAGCCCTCTTGGAAAGCATATTTTAAACATTAGAAAGAGAAATCTCAGAGTTTTGAGTATTCTGTTTTGGGGAACCTGACTAGAAAGACCCTCACCCACAGCATCTTGCTTTGCGGTAGTAAGTCACTTAACTAGGGAACAGTAATTATTTTAGATTATTCAGGAATAGAGTGAAGCTTAGTATAGATATTGTTTTTCTTTAGTTGTCTGAGTCTGTCCATCAATGTTCTTTTCAAAATTTCCTGTGACCTGAATTATGTGGTTTACTGTGAATATATATCCAGTATTGTCATGCTTTTTTTTATTTATTATTAAATATATTTAAAATTTTTACTGTGAGTTGTCATTGTAAAAAATATTTAACCTTTGAGAGTTCTTATATTTATTTGGGTGACACTGTGTAGGCCATTCCAGAAGGCTTAGCCATCTTGGTCAACTACTGTCACTTGCATTAGTATTAATATTGCACTGTATAGTTGGATACCCTTTGTAAGAACCTTATAATAACTGACTGGTGGCAGCAAATCTACCTTATAGTCTGGGCAAAGCAGGTAGAGTGGGTAATCTGTGTGAAAATTAAATCTTAAAGAGTGTGTGTGTGTGTGTGTGTGTGTGTGTGTGTGTGTGTGTGTGTGTGTGTGTCACCTACTTGGGGCAGGGTCACAAAGAACTGGGTTCACAGACAGGACGATGGAGGACTTGGCTTGGACACTCAGCTGAGGACCTAACCCTACAGCTGTACCAGAGGGGAGTCTTATTGGGGACCTGCAGGGAGACAGATATAGAGACATCCAGACCCCGGATTAGTGTGTTCCCTGTATGCTCTTAAAATAAAGTGTACTTGATGCAGGGAGGTCTGCATCTGGAAATACTGAGTGTTTCTGCCATTTCACACTGAGCTAATCGAAGGAAGGACACTGAGCAAACTCAGAACTATAATATATAACATTAAGTATCCTGTTTTTTGCTTATTGTGCTCTTTATTTCTTTGTTAATTATAGCACTTTGTGTACTGTATAGTTTTCTAGCTAGTTTCACTGTGTGTGAGGTATTAACTGGAAATTGTCCACTATTATTAAGCATCTGTTGGGTTGTTTGTTTCTGATAACTTGTTGCAGTTAAACTCTTTTTCTAGAGGCTCCTTTAGCTGTTCAAAACTTTAATTTAAAGGCTCACTGCTGCTTTTCTGCTGTGAGAAACATTTCTGCAGTTTGTTTCCCACCCTTCCTCCCTGTTTGGTATGGTGTTTTTATAGTTGGTGGCTTTGCAGTTGCCCGCCCCTAGTGTAAAACTGATCTGGAACCCTCCTCCCAGTCTAGTGTCATTACCTCATTCTACCCAGTACAGGGAGAACATTTGAGAAGGCCAATCAGCTTACTTTCTGCTACTCCTTTCTCTCTTTCCACTACAAAAAAAAAAAAAATAAAATTCTAAGCTTGTTTCCTGCCTTTACTGTGGGTAGTCTAGCCTGGATATAGATTTGCTGGGTCCAGGGCTATTTGTAGGCTTCTAGGCCCCCAAGCCTTTCTGTGTTGGATGGAAGCCTTCTAGCTTAATTTTGTTTCTTAGAACTAGCCAGTTCTTTGTTTCAGCACTTGTTCAGAACTTACTGTAAGCACTAAATAAGCTACAAATTACTACAGCACTCAACTTTCCTCACTGTCTAGAGGAAAACAGTTTCTAGTACTTAACACATAAGCACCTATTCAGGCATGTCTAAGGGTCAGCTTCCGGTGTTTTCTCCTGTCTACCTGATGAATCTGGGCATCTTGGGGCAATGCAGTAATTGCTTCATGTACACAGACAACTCTCTCTTCCTACCACCCAACACTACAACCTGTGAGAGATGCACTTATATAGACAAACTGGAAGCAAAGCTCTCTTCACCTAAGACTGGACTAGACAGTCAAGAGGAGAAGGTAAACACTTGCACCACACCACACTCAACACATAGTCCCTCAAAACCTACACCACCAAAACACACACATAGAAACACAAAACACACACCTACAATCGCGGAGGTTCTCAGTAAAACCCTGCCCAAACAACAGGGACGTCCAAAGCAGAAACACAAGCAACCTCCACCCCCCAATACAACCCAAATGACACATAGCCCACAAACTCCGTGTGCCACTCAACCACAGCCCATAAGGCATAACAATGTACCCAACACTCTAGTCATAGGTGACTGTATAGTCAGACACACTGATGTTCTACTCACCAAGCTAAACAAGGAGAAAGGTACTGTCAGCTGCCTGTCAGGTGACAGGATCCACCACGTAATGCATGCACTCAGGTCACTCCACAACAAGTACAAATATGACTCTGTCATTGTCCATGTTGGTGTGAATGACCTGAGACGTACCTCCTTGGACTACATGAAAAGGGACATGGAGGAGCTGTCCGATCTTGTAGCCCAGGCAGGTATGACCCTAGCCCTGAGTAGCATCCTGCCATCACCCAGAATGATACCACAGTACAAGGACAAAATGATTGATTTCAACAATTGGCTAAGCTTCTGGTGTCATTCTAAGGGGATCCAGTATCTGTCTGCCTGGGATGACATGATCGACAAGCCACTATGCTTTGCCAGAGATGGCCTGCACCTGTTGTCCCTGGGATTCCGGAAACTGGCTAAGGCTCTAGTCACCCCTATAGTGCCTTTTTTAGGCAAGGTTCAAATGACACATTCACCACCCTAACAGGTACAGGCAAGAAGACTCTGAGGGTATTGCTACTCAATGCTAGAAGTCCAAACCTCAAAATGCACTCTCTCAAGGCACTCCTTAAAATGGAGAACATTGACATCTGTGCAGTGACAGAGACCTGGTTCAAGGCTCCAGAGAGTACCCCTGCATTATCAGGCTATAATTCATACCACACCTTTCGGCCACCTAACCTGGACCAAAACACTAAAGGCGGAGGCGTGTCCATATTCATTAACGATATCAAAACCTCCAGGCTAGTTGCTCAGCATAATGCATCAGACATTATCCAAGTGCAACTAACTCTGGGCTAGACTGCAATCCAAATTGTAGCTTGCTACAGATCCCCCACCATGCCCCAGGATTCCCACTCCTCATTTCTTAATACACTGGAAAATATTAGAGTACAACCTAACACACTAATAATGGGCGATTTCAACTACCCTACCATTAACTGGGAAAACTACTCATGTACCAACTCTTGTACTCAATGTTTTCTGGAATTCATAAATTCCAATGCCATGGATCAACTTATCTACACCCCCACCAGGGGCAGCAATATCCTAGACCTGGTTATTACCAACATGGGCAACTGGTGCTCCACACCAGAGGTCAATTCCTCATTGGTCAGATCTGACCACAAGCTAATCACCCTAGACAGCCACATCCCTCCCCCACCCCCCATTAGGGAAACCACAGTAAAAAATGTCTCCAAAACCAACTTCACGCTTTTTAAGACGGAAGTGGCAAACTTCACGACACCCATGCTGACGGACAATAGAGGTATGACTGCTGAATCCTACACAAATGCACTTTATAAGCACTTACACGAGTGCATGGATCGTGCAATCCCTAACAGAACCAAGATGCTATCCTCCAAAAAAAGGAAGCCAATCTGGTGGTCCCCTGCCATAAACAAACTCTACAACAGAAGAAAGAAACTGTTGCAAAAAAGAGTAAAATCCCATGATTGGAGAAACTCCCTGGTCAGCCTCAGTAAGAAGCAGAGATCCCTCATAAAATCCTCCAAAGCTAGTTATGAAAACAAAATCGCCACTGACTCTAAAGACAACCACAAAGCATTCTATAGCTATGTCAAGAATCTCAATGGCAACAATCAGATCTGCTCTGAGTTACAGCACAATGGCACTAAATATACAGAACCAACTGATATTGCCAACATCCTGGCAGATAGGCTCAGTGCTAACTTTACCCCTCTGTCATCCCCTAAAGGGCCCATCTCTATACCAGCAGAATGCCAAGTTCCTGTAATCATGGCTGCACAGGTAAAAAACACACTATCCAAAGCCAAGAACACAGCATCCATGGGACCTGACGACATCCCAGGCTGTGTTCTACATGAACTACAGAACTAACTGGCACCCCACCTAAGTACCATGTTCAATCATAGCCTCACCTCAGGCTGTGTGCCCACTGAATGGTGCACAGCAACAATTATCCCACTCCACAAAGGGGGAACCACCACAGACCCCAGAAACTACCACCCCATTAGCCTAACGAGCCTGATCTGCAAGGCTATGGAGCGTATCATCATGGAACTTATAAACAATGACATTGGTAATCTCCAAACTCAGGACCCCACCCAGTTCAGGTTTGTAAAAGACAGATCATGTCTCCTAAACCTGATAGACTTCGTTGAAGCAGTCACCAAAGCCGTAGATGAGGGTAAGGTGGTTCACACAGCCTATCCAGATCTCACCAAGGCTTTCGACACCATCCCCCACTCTGGAATTATAGATAAACTCATTAAGCTAGGTATAAATCCCTATGTCACAAGATAGGTTGCCAACTGGCTCACTGACAGAATCCACACTGTGAAAGTAGCAGACTCCAAATCCAACTTCAGACCAGTGACAAGTGGAGTACCACAGGGTTCAGTCCTGGGTCCTCTCCTGTTTGGTATCTACTTCTCTGAAGTACAGGCCAACACAGAAGGTCTTTGGCTAACAAAGTTCGCAGATGACTACAAACTAGGAGCCATAATCAAAACTCCAAAAGATGTGGACATCCTACAAAAGAGCCTCGCTGAGACAGATGCCTGGTGTCAAAGCCATGGCCTCAAGCTCAATGCCAAAAAGTGCATTGTCATCCCTTTTGGTAAAAACTCAGTACCCATGAACTACCACATAGGTGGCAGTCTACTTAACACTGAAAGTGTGATAAGAGACCTTGGGACACTGGTGGACAGAAGTCTTTCCTTTGATAATCACATTGCCACAGTAGTCAGGAAATCCTTCTATGTGGCACACCTCATCACAAAAGGTTTCTCATCCAGGAAAAAAGAGGTCATTGTTCCCCTCTACTCGTCACTCATTAGACCCATTATAGAGTACAATGTCCCTTTTGGTATGTACCTCACAAGACATCTACAACAACTGGAAAGGCCACAGAAATACCTCACAAAGAGGATTACCAGCCTCAAAGAGATGCCCTATGCAGATCATTTAAAAGAACTGCAGCTTTACTCCGTTGCATATCGCCTACTTAGAGGCGATCTCTGCCTAACACACAAAGCTATGTCAAACCCAGAGCTTTTAGACATGCTCCATTTAAAGAAATCCCAGTCCCTACGAACTACACGCTCTAGGGACCTAAACCTCATCATCACAATAAACAGAACATGACAGATTTTTAGATTCCTGTCCCAGAGACTTCCCATACTCTGGAACAAACTACCTATCTATATCAAACAAAGCTCCTCATTAGCGCTCTTCAAGAAAAATCTTGATGATTGGATGGGAGATAGGAAATTCACCCCGGGGATCACTTCTGTGGCTCTGCTCGACAGTGGCACAGGAAAATAATTTTCTTGGGTGGCGAAAGCCAGGGTACATTTGGCTAGGCTTATATAGGCCCTAGGGCCAATAGCCTAGTACCTACCTATGAATGTATCCATTTGTATTCCAAGTGCACATCCTTCTTCAGTGTCAGTGGTGAGATTACTGGCCCAGCTTGGGGACATCACATATTGGGGACCATCACATATTGGTACCAGTCGTGGAATCACATAGGGTATAATGGTACTATATTTTTAATGAACAGTTCTACTGAATTTGGGCCTCAGGTAGGGGAATACTTTATCTACAGATTTAGCAATGATGAAATTCAGGAAGCACTGTGGATAGGTGTTTGTAGTAGTGCAGATATTCCAGTTGTATGTGAATAGCTGATTCAATGGTGAGGACCTCAAGCTTGTTGAGGTATGCCTCAAATATTGTTGATGATATAGAAGGGGTCCATAATTGGCTAGGATATTGTAAGTAGTCTTATTTAAAGTTGCTGGGACACAGAGGAGGTCAGGGTCATTATGATATGATGTGTTACAAAGGAATAGAGACATATCACATCCAGTAACACCCACAACAGAAAGTCTGGGCAAACTGTAGTCATTGAATGCTGCAAGGAAGATCATGCTCTCACTGCAGTGGGACAGTACTGCAGGAATGATACAGATACCAGTATTTGTCAAATCCAGTAAAGACAGAAATGGTGAACAGCATTACTTCGCAATAAATATTGTTTCTTTCTTTACTGGTAATGATTAAAATGTATGCCAAAATTAATATTGTTAAAATTAATGTTGTGACTTTCGGCTTTTCCTGGTTAGGGGTTGCCACAGCAGAACTCCGGTCCACTAATGATTGGCAGTTGATTTTTATGTACCGAGTTGCCAGCCCTGACGCACAGCCTTCAACGAAGGTACGCCCATTCACGCATGTCTCCACACAGAAGACGCTTTAGCTGACAATCGAACAGGACAACATCTTTCTGCAAGGCGACAATGCTAAAATTAATAAATTATAATTTTTTTTCCACTTTTAGTAATTGAATAGTTAAACTGATAAGCATAACTACTGATTTTTTGTTATCTGTATAGTTATTTGCATCATGGATCGAAAGGTATGTTGCTGAATTCCAAAAATAACTTCTTTATTAAGTTGTCACATTTTTAAATGGTAACATGAGTACAGATAAAACAGACCATAGTAAAACATTTTCATTTCTATTGTAATACAGTATACGTATGTTTTCTTTTTTAGCACCTTTCATTTATTTAAACTTAAATTGTTCATGTTCTGCCTTTCATTAAACCACACTCCTCCTCCTCCTGAACAATATTCTTTATGCAATTGCTCCTGCAAATTCTACTTATTACTAGTAAATTAACTTTTTCCAAATCGTACCTCAAGTTTTTTTTATCTTCTTTAGAATATTCAAAATTACAGTTGGTTTAGATTTTAATTTCCATTTTCCAGTAATTGCTTTTTTTTGTTGGAAGACAATAGCATTAAACTTAGTAAGGTCTTACTATGTCTAGGTAGTTCAGTTCCTATATCCCAGATCAAAAGAATAGTCTCCTTAGATACAACCATTTTTTCCCTTAACTTGTCCATCAAAGTACTCTGTAGGAATTTTTTAAAAGCTGTCAACTTGTCACATTCCCATTAAACATGTTCCAATTACTTCTTTCTCTCTTCCCCATCAAACCGCCAGCATGTACTATCTACCTAATAAAAAATCCTCTGAAGTCTATTTGGGGCATAAACAGAGCATGATCATGGTCAAACATGGATCTAGGCAGGGTAATGAATTGTTCCCCTATACGTGCACCCCCTCACGGCCATTCCAGAGTCCCATTAATTGGCTATTTCTCCCCAGTTACCATAAACACTGTTCAAACCTTTCAGTGTGCTTTATTTCTACGATGATTATTTGAATTTAATTTAAAACTTGAATTTAAAATTTTATAGCACAAACACTGATAGATATTTGTCAAACAAAGCAATACAATATCACAATGAAAGCAGACTTAGCAGTAAAACTTCTCTACCCTTGAAACTCTCATTCACTGAAACAGCATTGAAACCCACATTCAAAGAAAATGCATCTGGCCAGTGGCGGATAAAGTTTATCTTTGGGCTGTTTTTAAATCATAGGCCACTTGCACACATTTTTTGGACAATGTATACATGAGTGTGTTCTTTGATTCACCTTCCTGACTGTATTAAATTATATTCCTTGTTAATGAAAAAACTGCCCAATTCTGAACACTTCATCAATAGAAGTCTACTCAAACTTCTGTCCTTGCAGTCCACCAATATTACCCAATATGTACAATTTTTACATAAGTAAAAGTTGTCTGAATAATTCCACATTAAAGAGATCTGTAACTAATGAAGAGGTTGCTGCTAGCTGGGGGGGCAAAGGCCCCAAAACAGGCACACATTTTAAATATTGCTCTTACAAACTTAGAAAGTTAAGAAAACAAAAAAAAATGAGTGCCCCAAGCTTTGCTATGTTCTCATCAATTTATTGCAATAACAAGTAAAAACATAGCATAAAATAAGGCTCCGTTGATCAGTGACGTTGCTTTTAAGTCCAAGAAAGTTCTTGTAAACACAAAACCACCAGTAATCCAGAGTAGTCAGTTTTACTGTTTCTTAAAAACACCAGTCGTCTCTCTGCTCTAGGATTTAAACTTTTTTTGGTTACTGATTCTTTGCCTTTACAAGAATTGCTTTGGACTTTGGACTTAAACAGCACTAAACTGCACTACAGGTATTTTTCATCTGCTTTTTAAAAAAGAACTGCTCTGGTGTTTTTAAGAAACAGTAACACTGACTACTCTGGATTATTGACGGTTTTGTGTTTACAATAACTTTCTTGGACTTAAAAGCAACATCACTGATCAACGGAGCCTTGTTTTATGGTATGTTTTACTTGTTATTGGAATAAATTGATGAAGAGAACATAGCAAAGCTTGTTTTTTGTTTTCTTACTTGGTTTGTGTTTACAGTAACTTTTTTTTTTGTAAACTTAGAAAGTTGATAAAATAATAGTTTGCATTAGCATGCATTTTCTGAAGCATATAAAGTCTGAAACTCAAATGTCTGTTATTATTTTCTGACTTCTGTCCTCAATGATTTGCCAGAAAACCACAATTTTATGAGAAAAAGATCAAATATATGAGTAAATAAATATGAACATTATGCAAAAATCTGTACATTTGAGAAGTATGGGCATCTCCTTCAAAGGAGGACATACTCAGGACTGCAGCATCCCACCCCCTTAAATTCCAACACAGTATTAGCAATCCATCTGCATGCTGTGGGAGTAGAACCCACAGCCTTCTGCATCAAAAGCAAATATGCCACCTGTTGTGCTACTAACAAAACTTTTGAAAGCTTTAGCACAATAATGATACCATTTGCCATACAACAGTTGCACATTGTAAGCAGACTTAACACGAACAACAATAAACTACTCTTCCCCTAAAACTCTCAATTCCATAGAAAATGCACTTGACACTCAATTTTTTGTAAAATACATATGACACTCAACTCATAGAAACTCAAGATATTTCAGCATCTTGGTGGTTGGGGTAGAGGATTCAGGTTTTTGCTTCCTGTATCTAAAGTGCAAGGTTTGAGCCTGAAGAGATTAACTAACTACTGGTTATCCATATTTGGGGCATTACACACACACACCTTACTTGCTGAAGATGAAGACTTTGTGGAAGCAGCAGTAGCATAAATCCGTCCAGGTTCAGATGCAACAGGTGTGTGTGACTAGATGCAGAAGGCATTCAGGAAGAATGCCTTCAAAAATGCATCTTTTTTTGTATTTAAGACAGTAAGTGTGATAGTCCCTTAGCAAACAGGCTACCTCTAAGCCAGTGCACCTTAGGCGACTGCCTTCATTGCCTAGTGCTGGATCCAGCTGCGGGTATAATGATACTTTTCCAAATACTTTTTCATGCAGAAATTCCAAACCATCTGAACTTTGTTGCATAATTGGGAGCCTTACAGGTTTCTTTCTATTGCTTTTTTTGTAAATTGCCATTCAGTTCTCTCTCTCTCTCAATCTTTTTGAATCTCTTCTCATTGGATTGATTTAGTTATCATGCAATATTTTGTATGGAATGCTAATTATCCCTTATTTAACAACAGTTTTTATTCTTGACTCAGCTTAAAACTCTACCAGAGCTGGCCTTTCACTTAGCACTCCCCTACCCTTTCTCTTCACCTGTACTGTGTTGTTAATCCTTGGTAAGGAAGGTAGTCTAACCTGTAGTCCAAAATTCTGTTTAGTATCATTCCACTATTTATTTGCTCCCAATACCTTGGTTCTTTTCTAATTTCCACCAGTAACTTCCAGCCTCATCTTGCCTATTTTCTAGACCACCTATTTGCAGTCAGTCCTACTGGTAACATCTCCTTTCTCCATCACCATGTTGACTTAGTTCTTACAATACGTTTTGCTATATTATACATATAATATTACTGCTCCCTTTTAATTTTTCCAACTGTTTTGGGTTTCTAATAGCAGAAAAGGAGTGAACCCCATTCCTAAGTCAGGATATGATTAAACTTCATGAAATTAGTGCTGCTTCAGTCTTTGATATTTGCCAAGAGCAGGAACACTCACAATGTACCCAAAACGGCCTCTTTCCATAGTTCATATGAGATTTCGTGTGTCGAATGCATATTTAAGTACACTTGAAAATTATTTTTTTATTAGCCCCATTGCTTCTGATATTATTAGAACTACCTAGGTGCCTTTGTTGTATATTGCTGCAGTTTCTGCTAGCATATGCTGGTATTTTATGGCTTTGCATCTCTCAGCATGCAAGACACTATAATCTCACTGTAGCTATTTGATTGATGATACTTTTTCCTCTGATTACTCTATCTGCTTTTCTTGGTTCTACTTTCTTAATTGGATGATTCCATATGATCAGAACTTCTTTTCAATAATTCTTTGTGATTCATTCTTCCAGAATATTTCAGCTACTTGTGTGATGTAATGCTTACACAATCTCAAATGCAATAGCCTTGCAACATTGTTGCACCTTTCACTATGCAGGCCCTCAGCCATGAGTGTGTCATACCCAGCAACATGATGTGCAGCTGATTCTAATTCTGTACTAAAAGAATCTTTCGGCTTTTCCCGGTTAGGGGTCACCACAGTGGAACTCCCATCTGCTAATGATTGTCAGTGGATTTTTACAGTGCCAAGTTGCCAGCCCGACACCCGACCTTCAAAGAAGGCACACCCATTCACGCACGCACCTACCTGCATGTCTTTAATGTCACTCGACCATGGGGAGGACAGGCAGACTTCACACAGAAGGCTCTTCAGCCGAGAATCGAATGGGAGAAGCTCTTGATGTGAGGCAACAATGCTAATCGCTGCTCACCGCGGCCTCATTCTAATTCTCTACTACAGAAGCTAAATGTATCTGTTTCTCTCACATTTTCTGTAAACTGTAAGCAGAATAAGCTGACATTATTAGTTTTTCATAAATTCACCTCTTCTTAACTATTTATGCATCAAACATTGATCACTCGTGGTATTTCTGCTTTATTATACTTGCAGCTATAATTGTGGACTTTCCAGTTTCTTTCCTTTCCTTTTCTTCTTGTCCTTTTCTTTATATTCTGTCTTTTGTTTTTGGCATTTTTTATTGCTATCTGATGTGTCTACTAATAGTTTGATTTCCACTCCCACTCCTTTTTATTTTATGTTTATTTTGTATTTGTTAATCGCATAGGTGCACTAGTCTGAAGACCCATTTTGGGCATGACCCAGGCCTCACGGTAACAATCGACAATATACAATGACGTAAACAGACAGAGCAGTCTAAGTAAAAATACATTGTGATTCTGAAAAATCTGAGTAAAAATGTCATCTTAGATGTATTTTCATAATTTTGTAAAACTTTCACCATATTAGGATCTGATGATGTCAATTTAGACTGGGTTAATACTGAAACTGGTCAAAAATGTTCAGTGTCCTACCCCAGTTAACAAATTCAATAAATAAATATGTGTGCAGTCCCACAGTTGTAGACTTATACATATAGTCAACTTCAAGGAGGCCCATACCTCCTTCAGAACAAGGGATACATAACCTTATCATGCACTCTTTGGACTGTGGTGGTGGTGCTGCGGTAGTGTTGTCGCTTCACAGTAAGACATTCCTCGGGATTCATGAAACTTGTGCCAGGCGCAGGCATAGCGTAGGTGGTATAATGCCAAATATGGCCGCCGAGCAATTCAGGTACGATCCAATTCCACATGCACTACCAGCGTACGCCAGATCTGCGCAGCTCCCGGCGTAGGTATGCAAATCACCCCATGAGCAATACTGCAGCATGCAAATGAAGATACATAGCGATTCATGAAGTGGTGTAGCGTAAGCCTACAGAAATGTAAAGCAAAAAAAAAACAGTTTACATGTTGACAAACAGAACATCGGAGCCTTGGAAGCGGACCAGACTCATGTATTACAAAGTTAACATATGCCAATCGCTAAATATACAGCTAATGGCATAAGAAAAGATGCACAACACATACAAAATAACATTTAATGTCATGGCCACAGTAATGCAAAGTACAACTGCAGGGCATGTGTGCACAAACGGGAACACAAGGAAAATATATACAAATGTCATAAAATAACAATGTAACACAAATCATGATTTCACCATAATAGTCAATGGTATGCATGCTACACCACAACCAAGCTGTAAGGGTTGCTAAGGGCCTGTGACAGTGTTTGGCGCGGTAACTATGAATTAGTAGGCAATGCCATGTAAATGAGGCAAGTAATAGTGAATCTCAAACGTCCCGCCGGCCTAAGGATGTACAATACGGCACAATGCTACAACACCAAGGAGTGGTCTGGAGGAATACATGACATCAGCAGTGGGGTGTGCCACTGCAGTTGTAAGCACATTGGAGCAATGCAAATCCGGGCTGCTCGTTGCTAAGCAAAGCCACAGGACAGGGACGTGGATGTAGGTATAGCTTTGCTCAGCTGAGAGCGCACATGGTGCCTGAAAGCGCATGTGTACGTGGACGAAAACGTGCCCGAATCCCGGTAAGCAGACTCACGCACCGCGCACCACAGCCCAAAAAGGAAGTTTAGGGGAAGACAATAAGGAAATGCTACAGTAGGGTAATTGGAGTACATCTGAGCAATTAGCACCTATTAACTCACAGTGGGCAATTGACGCCAGCTAACAAGGCTGCTAGCAGCAACCTGCAGAACAGGATAGGGGAGGTGTCGGATTGCAAAGAAAAGCGAACTGTAACCGTGGAGCAAAGCAAACCTGCAGTAGATTGGCAATAGAACACATTTCACAAGACAATCCTGGTTCGGGAAAGTACAAAACAAGAAAGCAGGCTGCTGGATGCATGCCAGACAATGGGAGGGGAATCGTTAAAAAAAGTGGAGGCAAGGGCAAGAGGTAATCCACGGCAGCTAAATGTAATTTAACACCAAAGGCAGCACAATAGCAGTATCTGTGGTAAAACACAAGATACCCCGCAGCTCTGAATGTACATACACACCCTATGACATCATCAGTGTTCAAAGCACAATAGTATAAAGTGTGAAGGCACCTCACACACACTTGTGTATTCCCAAACACTGCACCATTAGTGTAAACAGACGGGGAACTTTTACAATGTACTTGTTGGGAGCTGCCATAGCTGTGATTCATCAGCATGTGATGGAGACTGAAGGTGTTGTGGAGGACAATGCTGACAATCACCTCAGGCCCTGGAGGAGGAGAAGAGTGTTCAGACCAAGGGTAACCTACCAGGGGCTACATGATCTGGAGATAGTAGAGCGTTACAGGGTAGACAGGGACATCATACAGCAAATAGTTGAGCTGTGCCGGCCACGCCTGAGAGCCAGAAACAACAGAGGGGAACCCATTCCAGTGGACACGAAGGTATGTGTAAGCCTGAGAATACTAGCCATAGGTACCTTTCAAAGGCCAACTGGAGATATCATGGGGATCTCACAGGCATCAGCATCCAGGGTACTCCATCAGTTCCTGGATGCCATGTTACCACATGCCAGTGAGCATATATACTTCCCCCTAACTCAGGAGGAGTTGGCCAGCAATATGTGTCTCTTCCACCATGTGGCACACTACCCGGAGGTACTGGGTGCAATAGACTGCACGCACATACATATCAAGTCACCACCCAGAGACGATGGTAGGCACTACATAAACCACAAGGGATACCACTCCATCAACTGCCAGGTCGTGTGCAATTCCCAGGGCATTATCACAGATGTGTGTGCTGTCAGCCCTGTTAGCTACCATGACTCCCACATCTGGCATGCCTCACAGCTGTATCTGGTATTTGTCAGGGGGGGCATCCCATATGGCCACCTTGTGGGGGATGCTGGCTATGCACTGGAGCCGTGGATGATGACTCCCAACAGAAATGCACACACACCCATGCAAGAATGCCATAATGAGGCACACGCACAAGCCAGAATCATCAGAGAGCGTGTGTTTGGGATGCTGAAATCACGGTTCCATTGCTTGGACATATCTGGTGGAGCCTTGCAGTACTCTCCAGGCACGTGTGCCCACATCTTCATAGTATGTGCCATGCTACATAATATGATCCTGCGGAAACAGCTGCAGCAGGGACATAATGGTGAAGGCCCTCACAGCCCACTGCAATTGCCAAGGCCATCACAGGCACAGAGGGATTCAGACCATGAACAACCTGTGCCAGCCCCAATAGGCAGACGGAGGCATGCCCAATATGCCCACGCCTTGGCAAAGAGGGAACGTATAGCACATACACTGACAGTGTAGGCCCCTATGGACTGACACACTTCTCTACCTGCACACACAGTAAAATAGATGGCACACACACACGACCACCTGCAAATTGTAATGTATAGGTGGCCTACTGTGTGAATCCTACATAGGCAGCCCTCAACTATTGCACACACAACAGCTATTGGAACAAGGAAAGTCAACACCTGAAGCTAACAGCATATGTTGATACTATATGTATAGGTTCCTAGGTACATCAGTAGTTACATGCCCGATTGTCAGAGGCCATTCAGCAGCCTAGGCAAAATGTGTCTGCTATCGGCACCCCATTGGTCAACCAACTGTCCCTCTGTGGAGCAGAGCCAATTGCGGGATCCATGTGTGTAATCACTGTTCCCCACCTACTATACAGGGATTCCCCAGTGTGTTAATGAGGGCCTCCATATAATGTAATTAGGGATATAGTGCCAAAGCATAGGGAGTACCCATGACAGGTATCCACCACCCCAGCATTCTCCAGCTATGGTTGTGTCAAGGTGTAGCACATTACAGTGTGTGGCTCACTCTAACATAGATTCCCAATGCTGGAGCACATCCATTAAACATCACTTGGACATACCATGAAGTGGTATCATCCATATGTAAACTAACTGAGTTACACATTTGACTGCAGTATGGAGGAACAGCCATAGTACAGTCCACATACAAAACACCATTAACACCTGTACAAACAGCAGATAACCAAGTGGTAAAGCCACTGACTGTGTCGTGTATTTACCTGGTTCCACGTCCTGCAAGGTCCATTACGTAATCCCAATGGCACGAATAATGGATGTTGGATGTAGGTCATTAGAGCACGTGTAAGCACATGTTAGTGGGTTTATGCGTCGGAAAGTGACGGTAAGCGTTGTTTAAACAGGACTACATGGATATGCGCAAAACAGGTCTAAGCTTTGCCGAATTCCATGCAGATCACGGTCAAGAATGTCCAGAACAGGTGAAACCAGCATTATTCACCCATGTACTAACAATGCCTGCTCTGAGAGGTAAAATGACCACTGGCAGGAGTAGAACATGCAACCATGTACACAATCACCTACCACTAAGCTACCCAAGATGTACCAACGGCATGTGTGTATTGTGACAGGTTGGAACACAAAAGGGCGGGGTTCAGCAAACAGGATACACCACCATGTACCCAACGAAATGTGTGTACACTCTCTCTCCTTCTCCCTGTATATATATATATATATATATATATATATATATATATATATATATATATATATATATATATATATATATTAGGGATAGAAAGGGTGATAGAGAGATTTATGTTGATATATACGGAAATACATATATCTTCGAATATATAGACAGGTTAACGACATGTACACAACCATGGAGGTACAAATGAATAGAATACTGCCAACTACCGAATGCTTTACATACCGACACACATAATCATGAGGCTTAAAGACCAAAAGACCACAGTACCGGAACAGTATAACCGCGAGTAATATTATTACAATGTTAAGGGACATTTAGCTATTGCTACCAGTGCTGCGGTCCAGGTAAGTACTGTGTTTAAGTGTGGTTCCGATTGCTTTAGTTGTGTAAGTGCGTGTTGAGAGTGCGATGTGTGTTTCCATGGGACTATAATGTGTGTGTGTGTGTGTGTGTGTGTGTGTGTGTGTGTGTGTGTGTGTGTGTTTGCATCATGGGTCTGTTCGTGCTAACTCGGAGGTAGATTATTACAGTAGTTGTGGTCATAGCCGGCCTTAGGCATACGGTTACCACCTGTCCCACTTTGAGAGGGACAGTCCCTCTTTGGCCAGTTGTGTCCTGACAACAAATATTAAAAAGGGCAAATGTACCGAAATTGTAGGACATACTGATGTCCTATATATTAAGTAATAGTTGCATGAAATAGTTATGTCCGTCTCTCAAATACGTAAATTGTACAAGAATCATAATAAGCAGCTAAAGTGCTACAAGAATAAGGTTTAATTTAAGTTCTATCCTTTGCACTGACAATGGGTTTGTGTCGGCCTCTAAACCCTGATGTGTGCCCTGCAAATGTCCCAGTATGGCCAATTGAAAATGTGGCAACCCAAGCCAAAGAGTTGGAGTCACCAACACAACTGCAATGAGTGCAAATATTTGTGACAGAAATACATGAGACAGCTTTCATGTAGCAACAGTTCAGTACATATCGATGTATTTTGGAGGGATTGAAGGATCAACATCACCTCCATGCTATATAGGAACCAATTAACAATGGTTTAATGAATAAGCCTGCAATAACCATAGTATTAGTCTACTAAATGACAGGTCTTCAATTAGGGAAGGGGCCCCCACACACATATGGAATATGTATAAATGCAGTCCCCACAAACCTTTATCTGCTATGTACACCCACCTACATCTGCCCCACACCTGAAACAATTGCAATACAGACTGTAATAACATCACAAACATCCACTTACTCAATGACATCTGCAGAAGTGTTAACATACCTTATGAGAGACACACTTGTAATGGCGCCATGTGAAATTGTTGCTGTTGTACAATGGAACAGACACTGATGTTACAGGTTTTGTTTGCAATAGTCTCATATCAGATGGTTGAGATAACAGCTACACTCACATGTAGAACTATTTACTCTAGCCGTCACACACAATCCACGGGGGACATGAATTCAAAGTATCTGTGTCTCTCCATATAGCTGTTGCAATTCATCACAATACAATACATCCAGACCGTCTCCCTCAAAGGGAGGGCAAAAGGACAATGCCCAAGTGGAGTATTCAATTATACACCACTGTTGCCATGTAATTGGCCAGTGGAGTAGCTGCACAGCTGATGTGCATGTAATAATTTACTCCAGAACACCAATTGGTGGCAGGATACCTCATGTTACAGGTATCCATGTATAAAATGATGGCTTGCCATACATTCAAACCGTATGCTCATACCATTGAATTGTTTAAAGAGGAAAGAAGTAACACAGATATTATCATATACTCGGACCACTAAGAAGGTATGTAGAACACTCAGTATGTTAGTGTATGTAGTGCCTGTTCTGTATTAATGAAAGTGTATGCAATGCAGACAGTGGGAAAAGGTATTATGTAGTGATGTCTTGTTGAGCATAGTAACACTTGTAGAAATTGTGTGTACTGCTGTGCGCCACAAGGTAAACACCTCAGACACCACAAGGGATGCTACATAAGGGCTTTAAACATAACAATTCCATTCCAGCCGCTGTTGGTGGTAGGGTTTGACCAACAGGTACGTGCCATAACAGGGGATAATTTATGTTGATATACTGTAACAGTAGGCATATGTATGGGCGTATAATGAGAATAACATGCCTAAGGTGGTCCTGCTGTGCAATTATGCTTTGAATTATGGGTTATGGTTTCAAATATGTGAAAAGTACAGTATTGTAGGTAGATAAGTCAAATATTTTACATAGCATGACTGGTATATTATGCAAACATAAGGTATGTGTATTGGACTGTACAATACACAATAACAGGATACATATGTCTTGTAGTCACCAGACAGTGTAACAGCATGATAGCTAATTGAAATGGAAGAGCTACTCAATTATCCATACACAAAGGACATGTAATAGCTTCATAGGTTCATAGTTAGGTACTATGCTGTCTGGCCAAGTCCATTTGTAAGCCCTAATACAGTGTTGTCACTGGCGGCACCTCCCTAGGTTAGTGTCCTGTGCCTGTGAACAGCACAGCCATTTGTTTCCTGCACCTGTGTACAGTACAGCCACTGCAGTAATCCCTGACGTACGTGTCTGTTCCCCATCCATCCATTGAGGTATCTCATGAAGAGTGCTAGTGAGGGTCCCTGCCTGATGTGCACAGGAATCATGTTCCAAAGCATGGTGAGTGTCTGTTTCAGGAATGTATCCCTCCAGCACGTGCTACTCATCATTGTGTTTGGGTACATATCCCAGAGCATGTCGCTCTCAGTGGCTTTTGCTTATGTTGCTTATGTGGAGCATATCCATCAATATTGGTGTGGACACAGGCCTTGTATGTTCAGCAGCAGTCACCTCTGAGTATGCAGTATGCAAATGACTACAGTTGGGGTTTCAGTAGTTGTGCTGCATACTTCATCCTTTGGAGGTGAGTAATACTGTTGGTGCGTTAATGTTGTGGTATTTAAAGCCATTGCTGTCCCATAAGGTACACCCCAAAGGGGGTGTTGTACCCCTGAATGTGTTTCATAAGTCAGGAGTATAGAGGTACAATGGCAACCTTTGTTCCAGCTACAAACCATTACAGATTAGGGTGGCCATGTAGAAGGATATCCATACCCCCTTGGCAATAAGGTTATCAAAGGAGTGGATGCTATCTACGTGTGTACTACGATCCCTTATAATGTCTTATGTATGTAGGGGACTACCACCTATGTGATAGTCACAGGGTGATTGTTGTAATCCAAAGGGGATGTCTATGCACCATCTGATATGCTGCTTGAGGCCATGTTACCGACACCAGGTATCCGTCACAGTGATATCCGTATGGAGGGTGTGTATATTAGCTGGTGAATCACTCATGGCCCCTAGTTTGCAGTTGTCTGGAAACCTATTCAGGGAAAGTCTTTCTGTGCTAGACTGTACCTCAGGGAAGCATATAACGAACATGAGGGTCCCTATGACCGAGGACTGGGCATGCCAATTGTAACTGATGTACAGTAGGAACTGCGGTATACTACCCTCACCGTGTGTGTCCTGCCCGTGAGCCACTTTGCATAACATCTCAAGACGTATGGGTCACTGTGCAGGTGGATGTCTATATTGGCAATATCAGAATGGTGAACGGTGTTGAAAGCCAATGAGAGGACAAGGTAGGCTGTGTGGACCCCCTTACCATCATTTACTACCTTGGTAACTGTCTCACAGGACTCCACCAGTTGTAGGAGCCATGGTGTGGCCCTAACAAATCCAGCCTGGGCGGTATCAAAGGTTTGGAGGCCAACAATGTCTCTGTGAATGACTTCCATGATGATTTTCTCAATAGCCTTGCAGAACAGTCTAGTCAGGTGTATAGGGCAATAGTTCCCCTGGCCCATTGTGGTGCCACCTCTGTGGAGTGTGATAACTGTTGCTGTGTGCCATTCAGGGTCCACAATGCCTGATACAAGGCTATTAGTGAATCTGGTGCCCAAGTGGGGAGCCATGTCGTTCTGAGGTTTGTGTAAATCGCATCCTGGGATGTTGGATGGTCACATGGAGTGTGTGTTCCAGGCTTTAGAGAGAGCCGGTCTGAATGGCGTAGTTGTGACCGCAGGGACTCTGCATTGATCCTGTATAGATGTGGGCCCTTTAGGGTGTAAGAGGGGTGTAAAGTTAGCTGCCAGGTTGTTGCCAATATCAGTCAGTTTTGTAATGTTTCTGCCTAACTGTTGTATGTCAGAGCAGATGTGGGTATTGCCATCGAGAGTAGTGACATACCTTCATAACGCTAAGTGGTAGTCCTTTGAATGTGTCACAGTAATGTTTACGTAGCTAGTGTTGGAGGATGTAAGAAGGGATCCCAGAATCCTACTGAGGCTGACTAGGGAGCTACCCCACCCATGGGAGTGTACCCTACTTTGCAAATGTCACTTTCTGTCGTGCAGTATGTCCATGGCAGTAGACCCCCAGAGGGGCGTCTGTTATGTGGTTGGTACTGTCATGGCTCTGTTTGGGATAGCATGATCCATGCAGTCGTGTAAGTGCTAATGAAGTGCAGTTGGGAATGTTTCTGCGTTTGTAACTATATTGTCCATCTGCACGGGTGTCATGGCGTTTACTACTGCTATCATACAAAGCATGAAGTTGGCTTTGTAGAAATATTGTACTGTGTTTTCCATGAAGGGTGTGGTGCAGGGATGTGGATAACAAGGGTGATTAGCATACGTTCGGAACTGACCAACAAGGGGATACCCCAGGTGTGTAACACCAGTCACACATGTTGGTAATGTCCAGGTCTACGATATTGTTGGCCTTAGTGGTGGTGTGTATAGGTTGATCCAGCCAGATGGAGTTTATTAACACACAAAAGTGTTGGCCTAATGTGTCAGTACATGAGTAGGTATCACAGTTAGCTGTGGGGTAGTGTCAGTGTCACATCAGTAGTTCCTGTTTGAAACCTACTTTACAGTACACCAAGAAATGAGGGCTGTTAACCGTGGGGTATGTTGTGGAATCTGTAGCAAGCTACAATTTGTATAACAGTTCTGGCCACAGTTAGCTGCATTTGGATTGCCTCTGATGCATTGTGCTAAGCAACCAGCATGGAGGTGTGTACATCCCTATGAAATATGGACACACCTCCGCTGTGGGTGTTCCGGTCCTGGTTACATGACTGAAAGGTGTGGTCTGTGTAATAGCCTGTCAGTCCAGGGGCGGTCTCCGGAGTCTAGAAGCAGGTCACAGTCACTGCAGAGACATCAAAGTGGTCCATTATAAGGAGTGCCTCGGATGAATGCGTTTGAGATGAAGATGTCAAGCATTGAGCAACAATACCCTCAAGTTTTGCTTGCCTGTACCTGTTCTGGTGGTGAATATGTCTCTGAAATGTGTCTAAAACAGGCAGTATAGGAGCAGCAAGAGCCTGAGATGTTACCCATAATCCCAGGGCCGACAGGTGCAGGCCATCTGTGGCAAAGCATTGTAGTTTGTTGACCATGTCAGTCAAAGCAGACAGATACTGGATACCCTTGGAATGACACCAGAAGCATAGGCAACTGTTGACGTGAATAAATCTGTTGTTCTACTGTGTCATCAGTCTGGACTAATGCAGAATGCTTCTCAGGGCTAGGGCGATACCTGCCTGGGCTACAAGATCAGAGAGCTATTGCATGTCCCTGTACATGTAGTCCAGGAAGTTACATCTCAGGGCATTCACACTAACGTGGAGAATGACAGTCATATTGTACCTGTTGAGGAGTGACCTGAGTGCATAGGTCATGTTGTGGATCCTGTTACCCGACAGACAGATGTCAGTGACTATCACCTTGTGTGGCCTGCTGAGTGGGACATCAGTGTGACCGCCTACAGAGTCACCTATGACTAGTGTGTTGGGTATCTTATAACACCCTATTGGCTGTAGTTGACGGGCACACATGAGTCTGTGGGCTATAAGTAATTGGTGTTGTGTTTAGTGATGGGGGCTGCCTCTGTTGCATACATAGACTAGTATGGTGAGGCTCTGCAAATGTTGTACTTTTACTATGTGTGGCCTGTGGTGGTGGAGATCTACTGAGACTATGTGATGAGTGGGATGTGCTGCAAATGTTTAACATCCCCACATGATTGTCAGGGTAAGTCTGGGTTGGAGAGAGCATTACCTCCAGCATGGCTACATATGTGCATCTCCCACAGGCTGTAGTGTCGTATGTTAGGAGGTGAGCATTGACTGTGTACATGAGCCAATTGCTATATTGCCACATGTTGCCCATATTCATCATATAGACAGGCAATAACACTGATAATTGACATTTGGACATGCCTGTCTAGTCAACCATTACTCACAAGATATGTGAGGTAAGTGTGCACAGCAGCTGTTGTACTGTAAGCAAGCTGGAAATGTAAGGACAAACAAATGAGTAGGATTGAGTGATAAAGTAATTAGTAGCTCATGAAGTGTGTACATGTTCTGAACAAGTGTTGAGCATGAATAAGCAATACAGATAGGGTGTTGGATAATTTAAACTCACTGCCCCCCCAATAGGTACACAATCACATATCCATGAACACGACAGAGCCCCTGTAACCATAACTATGATGGTACAAGGTACACTCCGGCTGCATGTGACCTGTCCAAATCCCTGGTCGTATAATACACATATGGAAAAACAGTTGGCTCTACACATACACTGCCATGTAAAACATAGGTTCATGGCAGTCTGTGAAAATAAGGAATGGATCACACTAACAGTTATCACAACCCACAAAGTGGAGACGCCGCTCATAATGGGAGGCACAGCACTATTACCTTGCTGAGTATGGTCTGAAAGCCTATGAACCTTAATCAACGTAGATGTTGTTAGCAGTACAGATGTAGATGACAGTACCAATGAATACACACTGCATAGCATACCTGTGACAGGTCAGAGGACATCATCACCCATACTGTGTTCCACCTACACTCAGTATACTACATGTACCATTGTATGTTACAGGAGTGTTCTACCAGTGGCCTCTTCACAGAAGCAACACTACAAAAGGTGTCTGAGTGACATGTGCATAGCACACCAGTGGCAGCTACAGTAAAACAAGGTTAATGTGTTGTACTCCCCTGTCATTGTAGCCCATACCACACAGACAAATGGGTGGCATCTGCATATGTGAGAATGTGAATGGCCATGACCTAGGAGCAATAGCTGACTCAGTGTTGTGGACAACATACAGCATGAGTTTTGTGGGTGAGGTGCGTGACATATATGCACAATCTGACAGCTGCTTATTGCATTCTCACCGCTATGTTAATAACCCTGTACCCATTAACTACCACCTCGGCAGCGGTCAACATTATGGACACTTCACACTGTATAGCAATATAGACGCCTCATACCGCTCTCAATGGTCATACACATCTGCTAAAAGTGCATTCTATCTGTAGGGCATACAGTCAGCACTGCAATGTGACACCATTACACCGCTGTACATATGTCAGGACACCGTTGTGTCAAACATGTATGCATGTCACTGCACACATCAGCACATGGTGTATCACAGGGATGCATGCTTACTACCATGATTGTGTGAAATGCATGGCTTCTGCTATGACACATGCTTGCTGTTGTTTGCAACTCAGGGATGTAATCTAACTAACACTGTTAATGTCTGAGCTGCATGCCATCTGCTGTATCACATGCATGCTGCATGCCTTCTGTCATATCACATGCATGGTTGTCTGTGTGTGTCTGTGTATGTCTGCGTGTGTCTGTGTGTGTGTCTGTGTCTGTGTGTGTCTGTGTGTGTGTCTGCGTGTTTGTCTCTATTGTAATGTAGAGTCTTTGTTTGCCTTCACAGGTGATGTAGGTGCGTTGCGCTCCTGCGGTCCATCTGATGTTAGTATCCCCACAGACTCTAGCAGTGATGAACATATGCTTGAGGTACAGGCAGGGTTGTCAGGGGCTAAGTCTGTGCCTTTGGTTGCCATCCCACCTATATCCCCCCCTCTTCCCCGCACACAGTTCTCATGCCAACACATACCCCATCACCAGTGGCCACAGAGGAAGGACAGTTAACGTGTGTTAGCTCGGAAAAGGAATGTGTGGCAGCTACGGAAGGTGTGTCATCACACCATGGTGTCAGTGAACTGACCGCAGATACGCCACACAGGCATATGGCCAGTGCTGCTCATAGGAGGACCCCTGGCTGACATGCACCTGCACGAAAGAGTGCAGCAGCTGGTGTCACCAGACACATGTTTCAGACTGTAATGGTGACACAGGCACATGCTGAACGGCAGAACAGAGAAGGACAAAGGCTTCAGAGGGCTGCTATCCATTCTTTAAATGAAAACATCCAGGCATTGGCAAATGCTCAACAGCAGATTGCTGACATTTTGGACAGGCGATTGGGTGACCTGGTTGGAATCCTTGACCATGGCATGGCAATCCGTGAATGTGAGCTGTCTGTGCTGGAACATCTGGTAGGAGTGAGGCGTAGGCCACGTGGACATAGGCCAGCTGCATCACCTGGTGCAGGTCTATGCGAACGAGCTACCTCACATGCCCACTCCCATAGTGCCGGTAGCAGCAGCAGTGCAGCTGGTGCTGCGCTGTCCACATCAGGACACAGCAGGCCACGTGGACGTGGCCCTGGATGGTCCCAGCAGGGACACGGCTCCAGTGGACATGTGTCATCGGACAGTACCCATTCTGTACCTCTGTCTGGTAGTACCCATGCAACCCCTGGCAGGCACAGGTCACATGGCAGTGGACGTACACAGTGAGCTGTACATCCTGGTCTGTACAATCTGGAGCTGTCAACAATACCCCTGTGTAGGCCTGATACATGGCAGAACTGTGTGCACACATACACGCACACACCAGAAACATCTGTAGGGCACCAACACCCTCATGCATAATAACCACACATGTCCAAGTAAATCACAGGCCCTAACCCACACACATGATGTCATCCACTGGTGCAGCCTAGGCCCCTGGAAAACATTATCACTCTGTGCATATGATAATGCCTGTGCCACATCCCTGTCATCCACACCGTCGGTGCAGGGACATGCTCATATGGTCTGATGCACAGGGTGAACAGAATAGTGAGATAGTTGTATATTACAATTGTTGTGTACTGTTGGCATGCAGCAGACATACCATGTAGTACAGGATTAGACTGTATTATTTAATGTTTACAGTATGTGTCTTGGTAACAACAGTCACAGCATGTTGGTAATGATGCCCTACATCCCTCCTGAAGGTCTAATTGCATGTGCCATTATGTGACAGTGTTTGCGGTTAGAGTGCATTGTTTTATGTTCACAGTATGTGTCTTGGTAACAACAGTAACAGCATGTTGGTAGGGATGCCCTGCTTCCCTCCTTAAGTTCTGATTGCATGTGCCATTAAGTACCAGTGTTTCCAGTTTCACATGTGTAAATGTGGAGTACTCACAGGCATGGATGGCAATACCAGCATGCTATATGTAGCCTCTACCTCACTGTTAGTAAGGCTGACATTCCATAGATCTCTACACACCTACTGATCCAGGAGCATGTAAGCTGTGTACTAGGCTACAGTGGCTAGAGACAGGACATCCATACCAGGTGACTTCACAGGTACAGCTACATGGTGCGGGGGGTTTACACAGCAGTCTAGCTGATGTCAAGGGTGGGGCCAGTTGATAGCATGAGGATTCACTGTGTAGTAGTAAAACACTGTCACATTACAGGATGTGAACACACACAGACATACACAGACACACACAGTAACACGCCCACACTCACGGGGTCAATGACACTGTAACACACACTTGATAGTGTTGAGGTGAGGACCCCTGCCTATGTGCTAATCACCATTACAGTACTGTACACCAACATGACGTGACACAGAGAATGAACATGTACAGGTAGTCAGTAATGTGTAAGACTGACAGCATCAACAGGGTAGTAGATTGCATCACCTTGAGGGGTTAGGGGCCCTATCTGTTCTCAATGGTAGCATACATCCTCACTCCATGCACCAGACAGCCATACATACATACACACACTGGAGTCCACATGTCATGCACATACATATAGCACCACCCCTGCCTATGTCTTGCTGTCTACACTGCAGTATGTACAGATCTCTACAACAGTGTACAGAGGTGGGTAACAATTGGGATGTATTCCCTACCATACGTGGCATATATGGTCACACAGGCAAACACACATGGCAGTACTGTGAAACAAACAACTGCTATTTTCTGATATGTCTGACAGACATGCAGCAGTATTGCCCACATTACAATGTGTACCGATGCTACCTTCGGCAAGTGTGCTGCTATATGCACACGGGAGGACTTAAGTGTTACAGGTGTCAACTGCTTTACAGTCAGTGACACCCTGACCACTGTGTAGGTTGTATAGCTTCACCTTCAATTACCAGAAACATAGCTTACTGTTTGCACATGTTATGGTAGGACGGCTTGTGACACATCTGTGAGCTGTCTTCAGCAAACATCCACCTGCAAAGGTGGCCCACCACTTTATGTACACACATCCATCCATACCTGACGTACATCTTACCATATTGTCAGTATTTCACCATATACAGGTGTCAATGATGGGACTGCATTGCAACTGCACGCTGTAGTCGGACACAGATAAACTGCAAACATCAGCTACTGCTCATGCATGGTAGCTGAATGCACACTACTTCATGTACATGTGTATAGGTCCTACATTCCTGTCATGTAGCCATGTTTGTATGCATTGCAATTGGTGAACATGTGTGACATACATGACACATGGACTGTTGTATGCTATGATAGTTGTCATGGGTAACCAGTACAGAGGGAATGTTAACTCAGTCAACATTGCTATCTTATGTACTGTTAGCATTGAACAGCCATGAACCCACCTTCCATGTGCATGCGTGTAATCGCTGTAGCCAAGTGTCTGCATGAAGGACAGGATTAGCTATGCTATGTACATATGTGTTGTGTGTGTGTGTAGGGGGCATGCACATATCCACAGCGGTTACATGTATGTCACATCCAAACATGGGTGTGTTGCCTGGTGTACAGCAATAGTTATCTGTTACAGCTGTATAAGACCCAGGGCCCCTGTTATGTGTACAGCCGACCTGGTTATGAATAGTGGTATCAGTGCATTGCATAACACATGATGGAACCCTGTCAGTACATGGGTAGTCTGCACAGTTGCTGTACAGCTAGGTACAGTCCACTGGTCATGAGTAACATGGTGTTGTACTAATGTAGGGATGTGTGTTGCTGGTCCAAGGACACGGTGATGTGTGAGGGCTACATACTACAATGAGGCATTTACCGCTGTGATCTGCACCTGACACATCTGTGATGGCTTTTGAGAGTGTACTGGTCAGTACATGTGAGTGGCCTTCATATACATGGGGACACTAACACCTGGAGCGGTCCGTAATGGTCTTATGGCCCACATGTCTGTATCTGAGGTATACAGTGGTAGTGCTATTGTGCACAACTGAGCCTTATGCCAGGTGTTCCTCACTGCACAGATGTCAGTATTCCCCATTGTTGGCTCTAGATTGGCATCTATGATTATGAACGCTACACATCTAGCACTATTTAGCATACACATACAATGCAGTTGTCCTGTAGGTGTCAGGGTGTTTAACTGGTCTCAGGTTCTTCGTCTATGTATGGTACTACATGTGCAAAGTACCCACTCCTGCCAGGACAACACAACAGGTGGTATTAGTGTGCCAGGTTTAGATTGGTACAGCTAAGGTGATGGACAGCAGCAGATATTGTGTAGAAGACCGGTGTCAGACATATGTCGTACAGCGTTCATGCTAACAATGATGACTATCGACACACTGTGCCCTTCCCTGTTTAGAATCTGTGTGCATACAAGACAGCCCTTCGCTACTAAGTGTGTGAGCATGCCCAGTATGCCATTTTGTAGATGGACACATAGTGCATTCCAGACTGACGTGTGCTACTAAGTGTGTGAGCATGCCCAGTGACACCTTGTGTCGGTTGTGTGCCCCTGTGTATGGGCATGACCATTATTATCCTGTATAGCGATAGTGGTCATCCAAGCATCAGATGGCCATACCCCACTTCAGGATGGATTCCTAAATTTAACACACTGGTTCACAGGTATGTACACCGTAACTGCCAACATCCATGTCGATGTCTGCATTCCTAGAAGGTCGTATTGACTGTCTTGAAAGGTGTACTGTCTGTGGTGCATCTCATATCTATGTAGTGTTGTACTAGTGCTCTGTAGATAGCCAGTTGTCCTGCTCACACCACTGCCGTGTGTTCATCTCCATCTGCCTTGGGACACTAACATGCTTTTAGACTGATCACCCTCCATACAATCCCTATCGGTGTCTTTGCCTTTGTTAATGATGTCACCCACCTAGACGTATGCCTCTGGGAGTGTTCTGATCTAGTAATCTCAGTAGCGCGTTCTGTAACTGCGTAATGCTGTAGTGTGATAAGGTAGTCAGGTCTATGTTCTAATCCCAGCCCTGCCATTTGTGTGTGTGTGTTTCCAGCTGCCTGGGAACGGAATAATGTTTTTAGACAGCTCACTCTCCGTACACTCCCTATCAGCATCTTTACCTTTACTGATGATGTCACCCACCTAGAAGTATGCCTCTGGGAGTGCTGTGCTCCAGTAATCTCGGTAACGCGTTCTGTAACTGCGTAATGCTGTAGTGTGATAAGGTAGTCAGGTCTATGTTCTAATCCCAGCCCTGCCGTGTGTGTTTCCAACTGCCTGGGGACTGAATAATGTTTTTAGACAGCTCACTCTCCGTACACTCCGTATCAGTGTCTTTACCTTTACTGATGATGTCACCCACCTAGAAGTATGCCTCTGGGAGTGCTGTGATCCAGTAATCTCGGTAGCACTTTCTGTAGCTGTGTAATGCTGTAGTGTAATAAGGTAGTCAGTTCTATGTTCTAATCCCAGCCCCTGCGGTGTGTGTGTTTCCAGCTTTCTGGGGACTGAATAATGTTTTTAGACAGCTCACTCTCCATACACTCCCTATCAGCGTCTTTGCCTTTGCTGATGATGTCACCCACCTAGAAATATGCCTCTGGGAGTGCTGTGATCCAGAAATCTTGGTAGCGTGTTCTGTTACTGTGTAATGCTGTAGTGTGGTAGAATAGACAGGTAGGTGCTCGATTCCAAGGCATAGTATGTGTGTGTTTAGCAGTCATACTTTATGTGTTGGTATCTGTGGGTGGCTAGCTTCAGGATGTGTTGAGTTTGTTTTGTTGCTTTCCTATATAGTGTCCATAGCTCGCAAAATTGGCCAAGACACTGGGTTGTCAACACATACATTCGCCAGTAGGTCTGGTGAGTAAATGTCAGCAGCCCTACTCTTACCCTTAATACAGTCTGACCCGTGTGACGCAACAAAACACACTTGCCTTGATAGTAACAACACTACATAACGCAGGTGACACATGTAGTTTCCTTTTCATTCCTGTCTAATGTATGGTGTCATGTGGTCCGCTGTTGTGATATAAATGCAATATCTACATAGGTGTGTATATGTATATGCGTGTGTATGTATGCATATATATATATATATATATATATATATATATATATATATATATATATATATATATATATATATATATATATATATATATATATGTATATATATGTATATATATATATATATATATATATATATATATATATATGATATATGTAGATATAGATAGATAGATAGACATAGATATATACATATATGTATGTGGACATTAGCACTATTGAATGTTTGTGCTGGATGATCTGTACGTGATCACCTCGTATGTATGTATATCTGCCATGGCGTAGTGGTAAAACACATTGTCTGTGGTGTGCAGGGTTCTAGTCATGTAGACAATGGTTATTTTGTTGCTGGGAAGACCATGGGACATTGAATATGGTGATAGTAAGGCACCTGTTACCAGTTGTGTACGGATCTGAGCAACAGTAATCAGTGGTTATTAATTTGGAGGTTCGGTATGGGTCATATAACTATGCATTAGAAGACTATATTATGCAGATGAGGTTGACAATAGTGTATCCCATTTATCCCCAGGGTGTGATGCAGATCCCTGGAGTGTATGTGTGTAGATAGCCGGGTGCAGGGCTCGAATATAGATGAAAGCATGGGAGGGGGGGGTCAGGCATACTGTACGTACATTGGAGACCTGTGCCTCGGGAGTGTTCCTGCCTTAGCACGCTTAAGCTAGGGGTGTGTCTATACCTGCCTGGTGACAATGGGAGGGACAAAAGCAGTAGTGGGGTAGTCAGGGTGTACAGGCTGCACAAACAGGTGATGATCAGCACAATCAGCAGATTACATGGCCAGCCCGCACATGAACAGTACGATAATGCGAGCAAGCACCATACACACAGGTTTCTTCCACACTCTACACCACCGGTGTATACATGCAGGGACATTTCACAACACAGTCCAACCAAATGAGAAGGGCTGCTGCAGGCAACATAGACCAACATGTGCAGGAGGCTGAGGGCAGTGAGGATGTGTATCCTGCCGAACAACCCTTACTGGGGTGACATAAGACTTTATAGACCCAGGGTGACTTATCAGGGGCTACATGAGCTGGGGATAGTGGAGCACTATGGGGTGGACAGAGACCTCCTACAGCAGCTTGTTGACCTGTGCCTGCCACACCTGACACATCAAACAGGCCGAGGGAAACCCATCACAGTGGATACCACAGTATGTGATGGCCTAGGTATACTAGCCACAGGTACCTCCCAAAGCACAGCTGGGGATATCATGGGGATTTCACAGGCATCTGCATCCATCCAGAGTATTGCACCAGTTCACAGATGCCATGTCAACACATGCTAGTGAGCACGTACATGTCCTCAACACACGTGATTAGTAGATCAGCAATATGCATCTCTTCCACCACATGGCTGACTACCCTGGGGTACTGGGTGCTATAGCCTGCACACACGTACACATCAAAGCACCACCCGGTGAGTGGGGTAGGGCCTACATTAACTGCAGGGGCATACCCTCCAACAGCTAGGCCATATGCAATGACCGGGGAATTAAACTGAATGTGTGTGCTGTCTGCCCTGGAAGCTATGACGATTCCAATATATGGCATCTGACGCAGCTGTACCACACATTTGCCAATATGGATATCCCCCACAGTCTCCTAGTGGGGGATGCTGGGTAACCACTGGATTCGTGGCTGATGACACCCATCAGCAATGCACACACACCTGAACAATCACACCATAATGAGGCAGATGCACAGGCAAGACATATAATTGAGCATGTGTTTGGGATGCTCAGGTCACAGTTCTGGTATCTGGACACATCCGGTGGAGCCCTGAAGTATTCACTAGCTTCATGCACACAAATTGTTATAGTATTTGCTATGCTACACAATCTGACCCTGCAGTAACAGTTGCAGCAGGAACAGCATGGGGCAGGGCCACATGGCCCACCACCACTGCCAAGGCCTGTACAGGCACAGTGTGACTTGGAGGAGGAACTACCTGAGCTGGGCCCAGTCAGCAAAAGGGCCATGCACAGTATGACCTGTCCTTGGCAAAGAGGCAACACAAGGCATATGCACTGACACAGTAGGTACCCAGGGATTTCACCCTCTCTGACTCGCACACAGTACAATGGATGCCAAGCATGACACTACCTGTGCTCAGCCATGTATAGGAAGTGTACTGTGTGCATCTGACATAGGCAGCCCCCCAGCACCGTCCTCAGGTCCGGAACACCCCCAAGGTACGTCTATTGACCTAACAATTCACAGTTGTATTAGAATGTGTATTTACCCATTGCTACGGTATGGATGTGAGCATACAAGAGAATTTGGTGGCTGAATGTTAGGGCAGCAAACAGTACATGTCCATAGTGGCACCATGACATCTGTAGCACATACCGGGGTCACAATAGTAGCCAGTAGTACACAGGGTGTCCTAACCCACTGCAGGTTATGGGCTGAACATCATGTGTGTCCATACAGCCCGCATACGTTCCATACAGTTGGACAGGTGTAGACCAATGCAGACAAATGATATACAATGGCCTCTGGATATGCCCAGTGAATGATCCCAACCCCCACAGACACACACAGACTACAGCAGGCCAGGCAGTTGGATGTAGGTTGTGAAAGCTAGGACATCCAACACCACTATGCTGGTAATTAAAGCTAGGATCTGACGTACACTGGTATGCCGCCAACCAGCAATTTAGGTCGGTCCACACACTGACATGGAGTACCTGGCATACCAGTACAGTAGTGGCAAATGTGTACAACTGTCAGCTGTGCCCCCCTTCCAACGTACACATGTGAGAGTCATGTGCGCCACCCCCGGAGCTGTGTAGGACTGTGGATGTGGTTGGATGTCCCCTTACTCTATGCAGAAATGTAACAACTGTCAATGCCACATGACCATTAGCTACCCTGCAGACACAGCATGCCACCTGTCGGTGTAGAACGCTGGTGTCGGCACCACAGTACTGACTATCTGGACATGTGACACATGTGATCCAGTTGACCATATTTGGTATGCTCACACACATGATGGTATGACGGTAATGTCAGTCAACAACATGCGTAACAGTCATACTGGGCATGCTCACACACTGAAACACAGGATGACCAGGCATGCAAACACCAGTGGTCCGGACATATCTGCCAGTACATTGCTATACTGTTGGATGACTGTGCTGTATGGTATGTGCGTGGTCTATTGTCTGTACATATGCCATGGTGTATTGGTAATTCACATGAGCTAAGTGCGCAGGGTATTGCTGCCAACACGTGCAAAGGATGGTTCTTTGTTTGCGGACAGAACGACACCTTTGGATACAGAGTGGATAAGGCACATTCCAGCAGGTTGGAGCAGTTGTCCGTGGGTTTGTATGGTGTTAAGCACTGCTGACCTCTGGTTACAGCTCCTTACACCCGTTTAGACTCCACATTTCTTTAACAGTGCACTACCGGCATACTGGTAGACAAACACGCTTACACCCACTCGCTCACCGACAGTTGTGCGTACATTTGTCACTCACACTGGGTGTGTGCAATCCCTTGTTATGCATATTACATTGGACTACATGATTACAGTATCGGGTATGTCTAACCATTAGGCGACCGCAGGCGTTCGACTATACGGACCCGGCGGCCTGTCCAGTGACATAATCATATTATATGCGTGTTCCTCATACAATCTGCTCCCATTTGGCTGATACATGGGAACCGATCCTCTGCAATGGTGATGTGAATTTTATTTGGTTAAAGCAGCTCTCTGCCAGGTCATGCTACCGCATACCTACTGTAGGTTTTCCACCTTTTAGATTGGACGACGGGAGACTGTATGAGTAACACCTTTCCCACTTTGCATGGGACAGTCCCTCATTAGGCATATGTGTCATGTGACAATACTCTAGCCATTGCAACTGTCCTGATTAGAGGACATTCTTATATTCTACATGTCTGTAATAGTTGCATGTAACGGATCTTGTATACATGACATGTCGCTATGTTATGTGAAGTAGCATAAGCAACTTGACTGCTGCTAGACTAAGCTTTGATTTTTGCTAATATGTATATTTCTGTACTAGCATGGCTGTAGGTATGTTCTGCCCTAGTATGTCTGACATTTCTACAGAGCAGGTTTCACTTTGGCCATTCAGAATGGTGGCAGCCCTATAGGACCTATATGTAGAGCTATCACATTTAGCAAGGCAACACATACCCACAGCCAGTAGTAAACTGACTACTTCACCAGCTTGCATACGTTAAGGTTATTCTTGTAGCATTATAGTTGCTAATACTGTTTTCTATAACATGTAGCTGTTTCTGATACAACAAAATCATTTTATGACACCACTGCACACAATATATGACCTCCGCTCCCGAACTCACAGGTCATGTGCCATAACATTCATTTTGCAGGACACAACTGCCCAGACTGGTGTGTCCCTCAAAGGCGAACAGGTGTAATCCACATCTATTATGCTATCATCTACCT